>NC_048574.1:81716836-81769336 GCF_013265735.2 Oncorhynchus mykiss
CAGAGCCCTGTTTCAGCATCATTACGGTACAGCATCTTGGACCCTTCAGAGCCCTGGTTTAGCATCATTACGGTACAGCATCTTGGACCCTTCAGAGCCCTGGTTTAGCATCATTACGGTACAGCATCTTGGACACTCCAGAGCCCTGTTTCAGCATCATTACGGTACAGCATCTTGGACCCTTCAGAGCCCTGGTTTAGCATCATTACGGTACAGCATCTTGGACCTTTCAGAGCCCTGGTTTAGCATCATTACGGTACAGCATCTTGGACCCTTCAGAGCCCTGGTTTAGCATCATTACGGTACAGCATCTTGGACCCTTCAGAGCCCTGGTTTAGCATCATTATAACACAGCATCTTGGACACTTCAGAGCCCTGGTTTAGCATCATTACGGTACAGCATCTTGGACCCTTCAGAGCCCTGGTTTAGCATCATTATAACACAGCATCTTGGACACTTCAGAGCCCTGGTTTAGCATCATTACGGTACAGCATCTTGGACACTTCAGAGCCCTGGTTTAGCATCATTACGGTACAGCATCTTGGACACTTCAGAGCCCTGGTTTAGCATCATTACGGTACAGCATCTTGGTCACTTCAGAGCCCTGGTTTAGCATCATTATAACACAGCATCTTGGACACTTCAGAGCCCTGGTTTAGCATCATTACGGTACAGCATCTTGGATACTTCAGAGCCCTGGTTTAGCATCATTATAACACAGCATCTTGGACACTTCAGAGCCCTGGTTTAGCATCATTACGGTACAGTATCTTGGTCACTTCAGAGCCCTGGTTCAGCATCATTACGGTACAGCATCTTGGACACTCCAGAGCCCTGGTTTAGCATCATTACAGTACAGCATCTTGGACACTTCAGAGCCCTGGTTTAGCATCATTACGGTACAGCATCTTGGTCACTTCAGAGCCCTGGTTTAGCATCATTACGGTACAGCATCTTGGTCACTTCAGAGCCCTGGTTTAGCATCATTACGGTACAGCATCTTGGACACTTCAGAGCCCTGGTTTAGCATCATTACGGTACAGCATCTTGGACACTTCAGAGCCCTGGTTTAGCATCATTACGGTACAGCATCTTGGACACTTCAGAGCCCTGGTTTAGCATCATTACGGTACAGCATCTTGGTCACTTCAGAGCCCTGGTTCAGCATCATTACGGTACAGCATCTTGGACACTCCAGAGCCCTGTTTCAGCATCATTACAGTACAGCATCTTGGACACTTCAGAGCCCTGGTTTAGCATCATTACGGTACAGCATCTTGGTCACTTCAGAGCCCTGGTTTAGCATCATTACGGTACAGCATCTTGGTCACTTCAGAGCCCTGGTTCAGCATCATTACGGTACAGCATCTTGGACACTTCAGAGCCCTGTTTCAGCATCATTACAGTACAGCATCTTGGACACTTCAGAGCCCTGGTTCAGCATCATTACGGTACAGCATCTTGGACACTTCAGAGCCATGGTTCAGCATCATTACGGTACAGCATCTTGGTCACTTCAGAGCCCTGGTTTAGCATCATTACGGTACAGCATCTTGGTCACTTCAGAGCCCTGGTTCAGCATCATTACGGTACAGCATCTTGGACACTTCAGAGCCCTGGTTCAGCATCATTGTGGTACAGCATCTTGGACACTTCAGAGCCCTGGTTTAGCATCATTACGGTACAGCATCTTGGACACTTCAGAGCCCTGGTTCAACATCATTACGGTACAGCATCTTGGACACTTCAGAGCCCTGGTTTAGCATCATTATAACACAGCATCTTGGACACTTCAGAGCCCTGGTTTAGCATCATTATAACACAGCATCTTGGACACTTCAGAGCCCTGGTTCAGCATCATTACGGTACAGCATCCTGGAAACTTCAGAGCCCTGGCTCAGCATCATTACAGTACAGCATCCTGGAAACTTCATAGCCCTGGCTCAGCATCATTACAGTACAGCATCTTGGACACTTCAGAGCCCATCAGCTTGTTGTCATTGCAGCCAATCTCAACGCTGTGCGTAACAGGGACGACATCCTCCTCCCTCATGTGGTACCCTTCCTGCAGGCTCATCCTGACATGACCCTCCAGCGTGACAATGCCACCAGCCATCCTGCTCGTTCTGTGTGTGATTTCCTGCAAGACAGGAATGTCAGTGTTCTGCCATGGCCAGTGACGAGCCCGGATCTCAATCCCATTGAGCACGTCTGGGACCTGTTTGATCGGAGGGGGAGGGCTAGGGCCATTCCCCCGAGGAAATGTCCAGGAACTTGCAGGTGCCTTGGTAGAAGAGTGGGGTAACATCTCACAGCAAGAACTGGCAAATCTGGTGCAGTCAGTGTGTGTGTGTGTGTGTCTCTGTGTGTGTGTGTGTGTGTGTGTGTGTCTGTGTGTGTGTGTGTGTGTGTGTGTGTGTGTGTGTGTATCTCTCCTCTCAGGGTGTTGGCTGAGTTCCTCTCCGTCTTGCTTATGGTAATATTTATCTGGCCATAAATGATTGGTTCAACTTTAAACACATAGGGACGCAATATTTTCATAACTCTGCCGACACACACACACACACACCACACACACACACACACACACCACACACACACACACACTACACACTACACACACACACACACACACACAGCCAACACCATGAGAGGAGAGATACACACACACACACACACACACACACACACAGAGACACACACACTCACACACTCACACACACACACACACACACACACACACCGTGGGAGGTAACTGTAGAAGTTTCCAGACCTTCTGATTTTAACTGCTGGAAAATGACGGATGTGAAGACAGACGAGAGATAAATAAACATTCCAAACGATCTTTACAGTAAGAAAAGGTTTTCTACAGTGAAGCCATATCTATCAGGTGTGCCAGAGTAAGAGTTGGGCTGATCCCGGATCAGTCATGCCTTTTCAGATCACAATGAATGAGATTACGTGAGAGGGGGGGGGGGGGGGGGGGGGGGGGGGAGAAACCCTGATCCTAGATCAGACACAGACCCCCCCCCCCCCCCCCTGCAGAGTTGAGACTCAGAAATGCTGGAAGGCTCCGGAACATTGCTCTGGAATGTTGAGAATTCTAACCGGTTCTAGAACCGGAACACCAGCGTTCCACTGTAACAGCTTCATACAAGCCATGTTGGATTGTGTGTGTGTGTGTGTGTGTGTGTGTGTGTGTGTGTGTGTGTGTGTGTGTGGTGTGGTGTGGTGTGGTGTGGTGTGGTGTGGTGTGGTGTGTGTGTGTGTGTGTGTGTGTGTGTGTGTGTGTGTGTGTGTGTGTGTGTGTGTGTGTGTGTGTGCGCACCAAAACATGTGGTCAGTTACGAGCATTGAGGGACCCTGAAATAACTTACAACACACACACACACACACACACATCAAGTTTCCCGTTTTTAATGTGCAGTAAAATACCTTTCTTGCTATAACTCTAAACCCCACGACGCAGTCATCAATAACACACACACACACACACACACACACACACACACACACACACACACACACACACACACACACACACACACACACACACACACACACACACACACACACACACAGACACACACACACACACACACACACACAGACACACACACACACACACACACACACACACACACACACACAGATACACACACACACACACACACACACCTACTAAGTTTCAGTCATCAATAACAATGTAATAGTACAAATAACATAAAGGTCCAACAGAAAAACACACAATCATTTTTCGATGATTCACTTCCTGTATTTGCTTCCCCGACTCCCAGAGGACACGTTACACACACACACACACACACACACACACACACACACACACACACACACAGAACCATCAAGCCCAGAGGATAGTGGAGAACCATCAAGCCCAGAGGATAGTGGAGAACCATAAAGCCCACTAGCGGCTGCCCAGGTTATGCACGTGACAACGTCATTTCGCTGTGTCTACCTTTAAATCTAGCATGTTATGAATGGTCAGTCCTTGCATCCATAGCTTCTTCGTCTGTGAATTTGAGAGTGATTACATTTCTCCCGTCCCAATCTTCAGCTTTTTTTACCGAAACAGTGGCGTGGAGTTGCTTTGTTATGGTTTCAACCGCTGATTGGCCCTTTTAAAGTTAGGATTGTGGGCTAGAATGATCTGATCCTAGATCCTGTAGTTAGGGACTTATAGTGTAGAATCTGTTTTATAGCTGCAGTGTCAATACTGAACGATACATGCATTGACGAGGTAGGCCGTCATTGTAAATAAGAATTTGTTCTTAAAATTACTTTCCTAATTATATAAAGGTTAAATAAAAAATTACATTAAATAATCAATTTTATAGATGCAGTGCCATTACTCAACGATAGAGGGAGGAAGTGGATACGTTGGATGCAGACACCGGAAGTAGGACATGTCGTCACTGTAGTGGGGAATTCAAACTTCGACAACAGGACATCACTGAGCGAGAGGGCTGTATATTACAAATACTAAGTATATATTTCACACATTCGTGATTACTTTTTTTTTTGCTTTCCTCACTATATCCAAGTTGTGTATTTAAGGTAGGTTCGACGCTTCAGCATAGGATAACTTAGTTAGCCAAACTGTACAAAAGTATCGTTAGCCTAGCTAGGCGAAACATTAGCGAACTTGGGGCAACCCGCAAGTCAGTGAATTAACCGACGTAATAATGTTGCTCGCTGGTTTGAATTGATAAGTCACAGCTTACTACCGTATTTGTTTATATGTTAGAAGTGTAATTATGTTCTTCTTTTGTCATCTTGTGCGTTGAAACGTTTAGATTTTTAAGTTAACATGAGCTTATCGACTATTTCAAAGGAGACCGAAGGTTGTTCTTTATTTATTTTACCTTTATTTAACGAGGCAAGTCAGTTAATAACAAAATCTTATTTTCAATGACGGCCTAGGAACAGTGGGTTAACTGCCTTGTTCAGGGGGCAGAACGACAGATTTGTACCTTGTCAGCTCGGGGGTTTGAACTTGCAACCTTGTCAGTTGACCGGCAGCTAACGTTAGCAAGCTAGCTAAGACAGGCAGGTCTGGTTGGGATGGGATGTTATTTTAGCCAGCAGTAGCCACCTATCAGGAACTAACCTTCTGGAGCCTTTCAGCTCAATGTCGCTGTGTGTTTTGTTCATCGCAGCTGGAAGGTTGTGTTTTCGGCGAGATGGACAGCGCGGCGGAACTCCTCAAGTACTATGAAGTCTACGAGACCATCGGCTCGGGTGAGACACTTCAACACAACCGTCTGTACCGACACATGAGCCACCAGGAATGTGTGTGTGTTATCCGTTCTGATCGGTGGGTGTGTGTTATCCGTTCTGATCGGTGGGTGGGGGTGTGTTATCCGTTCTGATCGGTGGGGGTGTGTTATTCGTTCTGATCGGTGGGTGTGTGTTATTCGTTCTGATCGGTGGGTGGGTGTTATCCGTTCTGATCGGTGGGTGTGTGTTATTCGTTCTGATCGGTGGGTGGGTGTTATCCGTTCTGATCGGTGGGTGGGTGTTATCCGTTCTGATCGGTGGGTGAGGGTGTGTGTTATCCGTTCTGATCGGTGGGTGTGTGTTATCCGTTCTGATCAGTGTGTGGGGGTGTGTTATCCGTTCTGATCAGTGTGTGGGGGTGTGTTATCCGTTCTGATCGGTGTGTGTGTTATCCGTTCTGATCGGTGGGTCTGTGTTATCCGTTCTGATCGGTGGGTGGGGGTGTGTGTTATCCGTTCTGATCGGTGGGTGGGGGTGTGTGTTATCCGTTCTGATCGGTGGGTGGGGGTGTGTGTTATCCGTTCTGATCGGTGGGTGTGTTATCCGTTCTGATCGGTGGGTGGGTGGGTGGTCTCTCATCTGACCTGCTATTCTGCTGGGTGTGTGTTGTGTGCTACAGGAGGCTTTGCTAAGGTCAAGCTGGGTCGCCACATCCTGACGGGAGAGAAGGTGGCCATTAAAATCATGGAGAAGAAGGAACTGGGGGTGAGTCTCTCTCTCTCATATTGCTCTCTCTTGCATATCTCTCTTTCCCTTCCTCCCTCTCTCTCTGTCTCTCTCTCTCTGTCTCTCTCTCTCTTTCCCTTCCCCTCTCTGTCTCTCTCTCTCTCTCTTTCCCTTCCTCTCTCTCTCTCTTTGTCTCTCTCTCTCATCTAAGTCTCTAATATTTAGTGTGTTTTTACTGTGATGGTTTTAATCTAATGTAAATGGCTTGTTAAAGAAAAATACTTCCTTTTTTCTTCTTCTGTGCAGGAGGACCTTCCTCGTGTGAAGGTGGAGATAGAGGCCATGAAGAGTCTGAGCCATCAGCATGTCTGTAGACTGTACCATGTTATAGAGACTAATACCAAGATATACATGATCTTGGAGGTAGGACCCACGTCAGCATGTCTGTAGACTGTACCATGTTATCGAGACTAATACCAAGATATACATGATCCTGGAGGTAGGACCCACGTCAGCATGTCTGTAGACTGTACCATGTTATAGACTCTGTAGACTGTACCATGTTATAGAGACTAATACCAAGATATACATGATCCTGGAGGTAGGACCCACACATCAGACAGACCGGCCCCAATATGAACCTCTCTCTCCCCCTCTTCTTCTCCAGTATTGTCCTGGAGGTAGAACCCACACATCAGACAGACCGGCCCCAATATGAACCTCTCTCTCTGCCCCGTCTTCTTCTCCAGTATTGTCCTGGAGGTAGAACCCACACATCAGACAGACCGGCCCCAATATGAACCTCTCTCTCTGCCCCGTCTTCTTCTCCAGTATTGTCCTGGAGGAGAGCTGTTTGACTACATCGTTGCTAAGGACCGTCTGTCTGAAGAGGAGACCAGAGTGTTCTTCAGACAGATCGTCTCAGCTCTGGCCTACGTCCACAGCCAGGGGTACGCCCACAGAGACCTCAAACCGGTAGGTAACCAGGGATACGCCCACAGAGACCTCAAACCGGTAGGTAACCAGGGATATGCCCACAGAGACCTCAAACCGGTAGGTAACCAGGGACACGCCCACAGAGACCTCAAACCGGTAGGTAACCAGCCCACAGAGACCTCAAACCGGTAGGTAACCAGGGATACGCCCACAGAGACCTCAAACCGGTAGGTAACCAGGGATACGCCCACAGAGACCTCAAACCGGTAGGTAACCAGGGTTGGGTGTGTGGGTGTCTGTGTGGGTGTGGTTGTCTGTGTGGGTGTTTGTGTGGGTGGGTGTGTGGGTGTGGTTTTCTGTGTGGATGTTTGTGTGGGTGTGGTTGTGTGGGTGTCTGTGTGGGTGGGTGTCTGTGTGGGTGTTTGTGTGGGTGTCTGTGTGGGTGTCTGAACTACCCACTAGTGGTGATGGTGCTGAATGCAGTTGTTGTAAGACACTGCTATTAAACTTTATTGGTTCAATTACGTGGTATATATGTAATACATGTATAGAGCTACTGTTAATGCCTCTCTCTGCCCCCCCCCCCCTCTCTCTGCCCCCCCCCTCTCTCTCTGCCCCCCCCCCTCTCTCTGCCCCCCCCCCCCTCTCTCTGCCCCCCCCCTCTCTCTCTGCCCCCCCCCCTCTCTCTGCCCCCCCCCCTCTCTCTGCCCCCCCCCCCCTCTCTCTGCCCCCCCCCTCTCTCTCTGCCCCCCCCCTCTCTCTGCCCCCCCCCTCTCTCTCTGCCCCCTCCTCTCTCTGCCCCCCCCCTCTCTCTCTGCCCCCCCCCTCTCTCTGCCCCCCCCTCTCTCTCTGCCCCCCCCCTCTCTCTGCCCCCCCCCTCTCTCTCTGCCCCCTCCTCTCTCTGCCCCCTCCTCTCTCTGCCCCCTCCTCTCTCTGCCCCCCCCCTCTCTCTGCCCCCCCCCCTCTCTCTGCCCCCCCCCCTCTCTCTGCCCCCCCCCTCTCTCTGCCCCCCCCCTCTCTCTGCCCCCCCCCCTCTCTCTGCCCCCCCCCCTCTCTCTGCCCCCCCCCCTCTCTCTGCCCCCCCCCCTCTCTCTGCCCCCCCCCTCTCTCTGCCCCCCCCCCTCTCTCTGCCCCCCCCCCTCTCTCTGCCCCCCCCCCTCTCTCTGCCCCCCCCCTCTCTCTGCCCCCCCCCCTCTCTCTGCCCCCCCCCTCTCTCTGCCCCCCCCCCTCTCTCTGCCCCCCCCCTCTCTCTGCCCCCCCCCCTCTCTCTGCCCCCCCCCCTCTCTCTGCCCCCCCCCTCTCTCTGCCCCCCCCTCTCTCTGCCCCCCCCCTCTCTCTGCCCCCCCCCCCCTCTCTCTGCCCCCCCCCTCTCTCTGCCCCCCCCCCTCTCTCTGCCCCCCCCCTCTCTCTGCCCCCCCCCTCTCTGCTCCCCCTCTCTCTGCCCCCCCCTCTCTCTGCCCCCCCCCCCTCTCTCTGCCCCCCCCCCTCTCTCTGCCCCCCCCCTCTCTCTGCCCCCCCCCTCTCTCTGCCCCCCCCCTCTCTCTGCCCCCCCCCTCTCTCTGCCCCCCCCCTCTCTCTGCCCCCCCCCTCTCTCTGCCCCCCCCTCTCTCTGCCCCCCCCCTCTCTCTGCCCCCCCCCCTCTCTCTGCCCCCCCCCTCTCTCTGCCCCCCCCCCTCTCTCTGCCCCCCCCCTCTCTCTGCCCCCCCCCCTCTCTGCTCCCCCTCTCTCTGCCCCCCCCTCTCTCTGCCCCCCCCCCTCTCTCTGCCCCCCCCTCTCTCTGCCCCCCCCCTCTCTGCTCCCCCTCTCTCTGCCCCCCCCCCTCTCTCTGCCCCCCCCCTCTCTCTGCCCCCCCCCTCTCTCTGCCCCCCCCCTCTCTGCTCCCCCTCTCTCTGCCCCCCCCCTCTCTCTGCCCCCCCCCCTCTCTCTGCCCCCCCCCTCTCTCTGCCCCCCCCTCTCTGCTCCCCCTCTCTCTGCCCCCCCTCTCTCTCTGCCCCCCCCCTCTCTCTGCCCCCCCCCCTCTCTGCTCCCCCTCTCTCTGCCCCCCCTCTCTCTCTGCCCCCCCTCTCTCTCTGCCCCCCCCTCTCTCTGCCCCCCCCCTCTCTCTGCCCCCCCCCCTCTCTGCTCCCCCTCTCTCTGCCCCCCCTCTCTCTCTGCCCCCCCCTCTCTCTGCCCCCCCTCTTCTCTCTCCTCCCCCTCTTCTCTCTCTCTCTCTCCTCTCCCCTCTCTCTCCTCTCTCTCCCCTCTCCCTCTCCCCCTTCTCTCCCCTTCTCTCTCCTTCTCTCCCCTCTCCCTCTCCTTCTCTCCCCTCTCCCTCTCTCTCTTCTCTCTCCCCTCTCCCTCTCTCTCCACCCCCCTTCTCTCTCCCTCTCTCTCCCCTCCCCCTTCTCTCTCCCTCTCTCCTCATCTCTCCTCTCTCTCTCTTTCTCTCTCTCCTCTCTCCTCTCTCTCCTCCCTCAGGAGAACCTGTTGATAGATGAAGACCACAACCTGAAACTGATCGACTTTGGTCTCTGTGCCAAACCAAAGGTAACCACACTGTCCTGTTGTCTCGGTGATATGTGTCAAGGCTTAGTGGTCATTGTCTATAAATAATATAGATTTGATTTATGTGTTCTGTGTGCTAAGTCCTCCTTAATCACTGTGTTTATAGAGGGGGTTAATGACCTGTTGTGGTCCAGCCTAATCATTCTGTCTTTATAGGGGGGTCTGGGATATGAGTTAATGACCTGTTGTGGTCCAGTCTAATCAGTCTGTCTTTATAGGGGGGTCTGGGATATGAGTTAATGACCTGTTGTGGTCCAGTCTAATAACAGTCTTTATAGGGGGGTCTGGGATATGAGTTAATGACCTGTTGTGGTCCAGTCTAATAACAGTCTTTATAGGGGGGTCTGGGATATGAGTTGATGACCTGTTGTGGTCCAGTCTAATCAGTCTGTCTTTGTAGGGGGGTCTGGGATATGAGTTGATGACCTGTTGTGGTCCAGTCTAATAACAGTCTTTATAGGGGGGTCTGGGATATGAGTTCATGACCTGTTGTGGTCCAGTCTAATCAGTCTGTCTTTATAGGGGTGTCTGGGATATGAGTTGATGACCTGTTGTGGTCCAGTCTAATCAGTCTGTCTTTATAGGGGCGTCTGGGATATGAGTTGATGACCTGTTGTGGTCCAGTCTAATCAGCCTGTCTTTATAGGGGGGTCTGGGATATGAGTTGATGACCTGTTGTGGTCCAGTCTAATCAGCCTGTCTTTATAGGGGGGTCTGGGATATGAGTTGATGACCTGTTGTGGTCCAGTCTAATCAGTCTGTCTTTATAGGGGGGTCTGGGATATGAGCTGATGACCTGTTGTGGAAGTCCAGCCTACGCTGCTCCTGAACTCATCCAGGGGAAAGCCTACATCGGCTCGGAGGTGAGACACCCGGTGGGAGGAATTTAATATGTCTGGCTGTGTGAATATAATGAGTGATGTGTGGAGTATGGGGGTGCTGCTGTGTGGGTATATAATGTGTGTGTGTGTGTGTTGTGTTACCAGGCTGCTGTGTGGAGTATGGGGGTGCTGCTGTGTGGATATATAATGTGTGTTGTGTTACCAGGCTGCTGTGTGGAGTATGGGGGTGCTGCTGTGTGGATATATAATGTGTGTGTGTGTGTTGTGTTACCAGGCTGCTGTGTGGAGTATGGGGGTGCTGCTGTGTGGAGTATGGGGGTGCTGCTGTGTGGAGTATGGGGGTGCTGCTGTGTGGATATATAATGTGTGTGTGTTGTGTTGTGTTACCAGGCTGCTGTGTGGATATATAATGTGTGTGTGTGTTGTGTTACCAGGCTGATGTGTGGATATATAATGTGTGTTGTGTTACCAGGCTGCTGTGTGGATATATAATGTGTGTTGTGTTACCAGGCTGCTGTGTGGATATATAATGTGTGTTGTGTTACCAGGCCGCTGTGTGGAGTATGGGGGTGCTGCTGTGTGGATATATAATGTGTGTTGTGTTACCAGGCTGATGTGTGGATATATAATGTGTGTTGTGTTACCAGGCCGCTGTGTGGAGTATGGGGGTGCTGCTGTGTGGATATATAATGTGTGTTGTGTTACCAGGCTGATGTGTGGATATATAATGTGTGTTGTGTTACCAGGCTGCTGTGTGGAGTATGGGGGTGCTGCTGTGTGGATATATAATGTGTGTTGTGTTACCAGGCTGATGTGTGGATATATAATGTGTGTTGTGTTACCAGGCTGCTGTGTGGATATATAATGTGTGTTGTGTTACCAGGCTGCTGTGTGGATATATAATGTGTGTGTGTGTGTTGTGTTGTGTTACCAGGCTGATGTGTGGATATATAATGTGTGTTGTGTTACCAGGCTGATGTGTGGAGTATGGGGGTGCTGCTGTGTGGATATATAATGTGTGTTGTGTTACCAGGCTGCTGTGTGGAGTATGGGGGTGCTGCTGTGTGGATATATAATGTGTGTTGTGTTACCAGGCTGATGTGTGGCTATATAATGTGTGTGTTGTGTTACCAGGCTGATGTGTGGAGTATGGGGGTGCTGCTGTGTGGATATATAATGTGTGTTGTGTTACCAGGCTGATGTGTGGATATATAATGTGTGTTGTGTTACCAGGCTGATGTGTGGAGTATGGGGGTACTGCTGTGTGGATATATAATGTGTGTTGTGTTACCAGGCTGCTGTGTGGATATATAATGTGTGTTGTGTTACCAGGCTGCTGTGTGGAGTATGGGGGTGCTGATGTGTGGATATATAATGTGTGTTGTGTTACCAGGCTGATGTGTTGAGTATGGGGGTACTGCTGTGTGGATATATAATGTGTGTTGTGTTACCAGGCTGCTGTGTGGATATATAATGTGTGTTGTGTTACCAGGCTGCTGTGTGGAGTATGGGGGTACTGCTGTGTGGATATATAATGTGTGTTGTGTTACCAGGCTGCTGTGTGGATATATAATGTGTGTTGTGTTACCAGGCTGCTGTGTGGATATATAATGTGTGTTGTGTTACCAGGCTGCTGTGTGGAGTATGGGGGTGCTGCTGTGTGGATATATAATGTGTGTTGTGTTACCAGGCTGATGTGTGGCTATATAATGTGTGTGTTGTGTTACCAGGCTGATGTGTGGAGTATGGGGGTGCTGCTGTGTGGATATATAATGTGTGTTGTGTTACCAGGCTGATGTGTGGATATATAATGTGTGTTGTGTTACCAGGCTGCTGTGTGGAGTATGGGGGTACTGCTGTGTGGATATATAATGTGTGTTGTGTTACCAGGCTGATGTGTGGATATATAATGTGTGTTGTGTTACCAGGCTGATGTGTGGATATATAATGTGTGTTGTGTTACCAGGCTGCTGTGTGGATATATAATGTGTGTTGTGTTACCAGGCTGCTGTGTGGAGTATGGGGGTGCTGATGTGTGGATATATAATGTGTGTTGTGTTACCAGGCTGCTGTGTGGATATATAATGTGTGTTGTGTTACCAGGCTGCTGTGTGGATATATAATGTGTGTTGTGTTACCAGGCTGCTGTGTGGAGTATGGGGGTGCTGCTGTGTGGATATATAATGTGTGTTGTGTTACCAGGCTGATGTGTGGCTATATAATGTGTGTGTTGTGTTACCAGGCTGATGTGTGGAGTATGGGGGTGCTGCTGTGTGGATATATAATGTGTGTTGTGTTACCAGGCTGATGTGTGGATATATAATGTGTGTTGTGTTACCAGGCTGCTGTGTGGAGTATGGGGGTACTGCTGTGTGGATATATAATGTGTGTTGTGTTACCAGGCTGCTGTGTGGATATATAATGTGTGTTGTGTTACCAGGCTGATGTGTGGATATATAATGTGTGTTGTGTTACCAGGCTGCTGTGTGGAGTATGGGGGTGCTGCTGTGTGGATATATAATGTGTGTTGTGTTACCAGGCTGATGTGTGGATATATAATGTGTGTGTTGTGTTACCAGGCTGCTGTGTGGAGTATGGGGGTGCTGCTGTGTGGATATATAATGTGTGTTGTGTTACCAGGCTGATGTGTGGATATATAATGTGTGTGTTGTGTTACCAGGCTGCTGTGTGGAGTATGGGGGTGCTGCTGTGTGGATATATAATGTGTGTTGTGTTACCAGGCTGCTGTGTGGAGTATGGGGGTGCTGCTGTGTGGATATATAATGTGTGTTGTGTTACCAGGCTGATGTGTGGAGTATGGGGGTACTGCTGTGTGGATATATAATGTGTGTTTTGTGTGTGTGTGTGTGTGTGTGTGTGTGTGTGTGTGTGTGTGTGTGTGTGTGTTGTGTTACCAGGCTGATGTGTGGAGTATGGGGGTACTGCTGTTTGCTCTGCTCTGTGGATATCTACCCTTTGATGACGACAACTGTATGGTCCTCTACAGGAAAATCACCGTAAGATACTGTCTGTATTGGTCAAGTTACAGGGTGGCTAGCCAGGTATCCAAGGTAACGTGACAGAACATGGTTGTTAGCCAGGTATCCAAGGTAACGTGACAGAACATGGTTGTTAGCTAGGTATCCAAGGTAACGTGACAGAACATTGTTGTTAGCCAGGTATCCAAGGTAACGTGACAGAACATGGTTGTTAGCCAGGTGTCCAAGGTAACGTGACAGAACATGGTTGTTTCACAAATGGTTCAGCCAGCTAGTAGTTTTAGAAATAGGACAGCTATTTCTGACACGGTAGAAGATAAACCATTTAGTGCCACTAATATAGTTCAGAACTGTTTCTCTGGAGGAAAGGCGTTCAACCGTGACAGTTGGTTTTCTCTGGAGGAAAGGGTTCAACCGTGACAGTTGGTTTTCTCTGGAGGAAAGGGTTCAACCGTGACAGTTGGTTTTCTCTGGAGGAAAGGCGTTCAACCGTGACAGTTGGTTTTCTCTGGAGGAAAGGGTTCAACCGTGGCAGTTGGTTTTCTCTGGAGGAAAGGGTTCAACCGTGACAGTTGGTTTTCTCTGGAGGAAAGGGTTCAACCGTGACAGTTGGTTTTCTCTGGAGGAAAGGGTTCAACTGTGACAGTTGGTTTTCTCTGGAGGAAAGGGTTCAACCGTGGCAGTTGGTTTTCTCTGGAGGAAAGGGTTCAACCGTGACAGTTGGTTTTCTCTGGAGGAAAGGGTTCAACCGTGACAGTTGGTTTTCTCTGGAGGAAAGGGTTCAACCGTGACAGTTGGTTTTCTCTGGAGGAAAGGGTTCAACCGTGACAGTTGGTTTTCTCTGGAGGAAAGGGTTCAACCGTGACAGTTGGTTTTCTCTGGAGGAAAGGGTTCAACCGTGACAGTTGGTTTTCTCTGGAGGAAAGGGTTCAACCGTGACAGTTGGTTTTCTCTGGAGGATAGGGTTCAACCGTGACAGTTGGTTTTCTCTGGAGGAAAGGGTTCAACCGTGGCAGTTGGTTTTCTCTGGAGGAAAGGGTTCAACCGTGACAGTTGGTTTTCTCTGGAGGAAAGGGTTCAACCGTGACAGTTGGTTTTCTCTGGAGGAAAGGGTTCAACCGTGACAGTTGGTTTTCTCTGGAGGAAAGGGTTCAACCGTGACAGTTGGTTTTCTCTGGAGGAAAGGGTTCAACCGTGACAGTTGGTTTTCTCTGGAGGAAAGGGTTCAACCGTGACAGTTGGTTTTCTCTGGAGGAAAGGGTTCAACCGTGACAGTTGGTTTTCTCTGGAGGAAAGGGTTCAACCGTGACAGTTGGTTTTCTCTGGAGGAAAGGGTTCAACCGTGACAGTTGGTTTTCTCTGGAGGATAGGGTTCAACCGTGACAGTTGGTTTTCTCTGGAGGAAAGGGTTCAACCGTGGCAGTTGGTTTTCTCTGGAGGAAAGGGTTCAACCGTGACAGTTGGTTTTCTCTGGAGGAAAGGGTTCAACCGTGACAGTTGGTTTTCTCTGGAGGAAAGGGTTCAACCGTGACAGTTGGTTTTCTCTGGAGGAAAGGGTTCAACCGTGACAGTTGGTTTTCTCTGGAGGAAAGGGTTCAACCGTGACAGTTGGTTTTCTCTGGAGGAAAGGGTTCAACCGTGACAGTTGGTTTTCTCCATTTGTGAGTGTATAAAAGCCAGATTCAAAGCCTCTGGTGTAAACTAACCTACGTGTTTTACTGTTCTAGAGAGGTAGTTACAACAACCCTCATTGGCTGTCTCCTGGGAGCATCCTGCTACTCAACCAGATGATGCAGGTACACACACACACACACACACACACACACACACACACACACACACACACACACACACACACACACACACACACACACACACACACACACACACACGCACACACACACACCTCCTCTTGCTCTTTGATTTTGACGTATGATCAGGTTATTGATTGGTTTGGTATAGTAGGAGTTATTGATTGGTTTGGTATAGTAGGAGTTATTGATTGGTTTGTATAGTAGGAATTATTGATTGGTTTGTATAGTAGGAGTTATTGATTGGTTTGTATAGTAGGAGTTATTGATTGGTTTGTATAGTAGGAGTTATTGATTGGTTTGTATAGTAGGAGTTATTGATTGGTTTGTATAGTAGGAGTTATTGATTGGTTTGGTATAGTAGGAGTTATTGATTGGTTTGTATACTAGGAGTTATTGATTGGTTTGGTATAGTAGGAGTTATTGATTGGTTTGTATAGTAGGAGTTATTGATTGGTTTGTATAGTAGGAGTTATTGATTGGTTTGGTATAGTAGGAGTTATTGATTGGTTTGTATAGTAGGAGTTATTGATTGGTTTGGTATAGTAGGAGTTATTGATTGGTTTGTATAGTAGGAGTTATTGATTGGTTTGGTATAGTAGGAGTTATTGATTGGTTTGTATAGTAGGAGTTATTGATTGGTTTGTATAGTAGGAATTATTGATTGGTTTGGTATAGTAGGAGTTATTGATTGGTTTGTATAGTAGGAGTTATTGATTGGTTTGGTATAGTAGGAGTTATTGATTGGTTTGTATAGTAGGAGTTATTGATTGGTTTGTATAGTAGGAGTTATTGATTGGTTTGTATAGTAGGAGTTATTGATATTAATGATGAGTTATTGATATTAATGATTGTGTGACATCAGGTTTGGTATAGTAGGAGTTATTAATTGTGTGTGTGTAGGTGGATCCTAAGCATCGTGTGACCATCAGACAACTCCTAGACCATCCCTGGACGATGTCTGGCTATGGCAGCCCTGTAGAGTGGCACAGCAAGCAACCTGTAAGAACGCACACACACCTGAACACACACACGTACACCTAAGAACCCCCCAACGCTCCTCTAAGAACCCCCGAACGCGCCTCTAAGAACCCCCGAACGCTCCTCTAAGAACCCCCGAACGCTCCTCTAAGAACCCCCAACAGCACCTCTAAGAACCCCCAAACGCTCCTCTAAGAACCCCCAAACGCTCCTCTAAGAACCCCCAAACCCTCCTATAAGAACCCCCAAACGCTCCTCTAAGAACCCCCAACAGCACCTCTAAGAACCCCCAACAGCACCTCTAAGAACCCCCAACAGCACCTCTAAGAACCCCCAAACACGCCTTGTTACAGTTTTTTGTTTTTCCTTGTACGTTTTGAGGTTGGACTTTAGCACGTAGGGCTCGTTAGCACGTAGGGCTCGTTAGCACGTATAGCTCGTTAGCACGTAGGGCTCGTTAGCACGTATAGCTCGTTAGCACGTATAGCTCGTTAGCAGGTATAGCTCGTTAGCACGTATAGCTCGTTAGCACGTAGGGCTCGTTAGCACGTATGGCTCGTTAGCACGTATAGCTCGTTAGCACGTATAGCTCGTTAGCACGTAGGGCTCGTTAGCACGTATAGCTCGTTAGCACGTATAGCTCGTTAGCACGTAGGGCTCGTTAGCACGTATAGCTCGTTAGCACGTATAGCTCGTTAGCACGTAGGGCGATACCGTTTGGTGTCAACTCGTTAGTCAGGATGTGTTACACCTGTGCTGGTTGCCATCTCGTTAAGGTCGACACCTCTAGTTGTCTTGATAGATGTGGATCTCTTGATCGTACGTTCTACTCTCTGTGTCTGCCGCGGACCGGTACAAGGAGGCGCGCAATGGATTATGGTCATTGTAGTTAATTACCACGTTTTCTGCACTATACACTATGTAGACTATTGGTCCGTTGGAAACTACAACTCCCTACTACATCACACAGTTCAGGCTGGATCTGATTTATGTCTAGAGAAACTACAACTCCCTAGTTGCACAGTTCAGGCTGGATCTGATTTATGTCTAGAGAAACTACAACTCCCTACTACATCACACAGTTCAGGCTGGATCTGATTTATCTCTAGAGAAACTACAACTCCCTAGTTGCACAGTTCAGTCTGGGTCTGATTTATCTCTAGAGAAACTACAACTCCCTACTACATCACACAGTTCAGGCTGGATCTGATTTATCTTTAAAGGAAACTACAACTCCCTACTACATCACACAGTTCAGGCTGGATCTGATTTATCTCTAGAGAAACTACAACTCCCTACTACATCACACAGTTCAGGCTGGATCTGATTTATCTCTAGAGAAACTACAACTCCCTACTACATCACACAGTTCAGGCTGGATCTGATTTATCTCTAGAGAAACTACAACTCCCTAGTTGCACAGTTCAGTCTGGATCTGATTTATCTCTAGAGAATCTGCACATTGAGCTCAGAAAAAAACTGAATAAAATAGAATTCAAATTATTGAACCCTGAGAAATTATTTGGGTTTTATTATTTATTTTACGTAATAAAATAAAAATAGTAAAATAACCAACGTTTAATTTAATGACTCTTCACAGACAGACAGTTCCTACATTAATCTGTGTATCTCTCTGTCTCTGTCTCTCCTCCCTCTCTCTCTCTCCCCCTCTCTCTCCTCCCCCCCCCCCCCTCTCTCTCTCTCTCTCCTCCCTCTCTCTTTCCTCCCTCTCTCTCTCCTCCCTCTCCCCCTCTCCACCTCTCTCTCCTCCCTCTCCCCCCTCTCTCTCCTCCCTCTCCCCCCTCTCCCCCTCTCTCTCCTCCCCCCCCCCCCTCTCTCTCTCTCTCCTCCCTCTCTCTTTCCTCCCTCTCTCTCTCCTCCCTCTCCCCCTCTCCACCTCTCTCTCCTCCCTCTCCCCCCTCTCTCTCCTCCCTCTCCCCCCTCTCCCCCTCTCTCTCCTCCCTCCCCCCCCTCTCTCTCTCTCTCTCCTCCCTCTCTCTCTCCTCCCTCTCTCTCTCCTCCCTCTCCCCCCTCTCCACCTCTCTCTCTCCCTCTCCACCTCTCCCCCCTCTCTCTCCTCCCTCTCCCCCCTCTCCACCTCTCTCTCCTCCGTCTCCACCTCTCCCTCTCCACCTCTCCCCCCTCTCTCTCCTCCCTCTCCCCCCTCTCTCTCTCCCCCATCTCCCCCCTCTCCCTCTCTCCCTCTCCCTCCTCTCTCTCTCCTCCCTCTCCCTCCTCTCTCTCTCCTCCCTCTCCCCCCCCCTCTCTCCTCTCTCTCCCCCCTCTCTCTCCCCTCTCCCCCCTCTCGCTCTCTCTCCTCTAGTTGGGTTATATAGATGAGGACTGCATCACTGAGATGTCCGTCAGCCTGAAGATCTCCAGACAGAGCACCCTACAGCTGGTCAATGAGGTGTGTGGGGCTGTATTTTATTCATCAGTTTTGGTGAGACCAGATGCTGCTGGAAGGGGTGTTGGAGGGCCAGTAGGAGGCACTCTTTCCTCTGGTCTAAAAAAAATATCCCAATGCCCCAGGGCAGTGATTGGGGACGTTGCCCTGTGTAGGGTGCCGTCTTTCAGATGGGACGTTAAACGGGTCTCTGAGGTCATTAAAGATCCCATGGCACTTATCGTAAGAGTAGGGGGTGTTAACCCCGGTGTCCTGGCTAAATTCCCAATCCGGCCCTCAAACCATCACGGTCACCTAATAATCCCCAGTTTACAATTGGCTCATTCATCCCCCTCCTCCTCTCCCCTGTAACTATTTCCCAGGTCGTTGCTGCAAATGAGAACGTTGTTCTCAGTCAACTTACCTGGTGAAATAACAGATAAATAAAATGTAAAAAAATAAACATAGACTTCCAGTCATTGAGTCAACGAGGGACTATCCATTTTAAAAGCTCGTCTCGGCAGAAAAAGATTGATGTATATATTTTTAAATTACATCTTTTTTTCCCCCACTGGTGCCAACAATGTAGAAGCAGAATACAGGTGGAGACACTGTGTATATCATCGTGTGTGTGTGTGTGTGTGTGTGTGTGTGGTGTTGACGGGTTTCGCCAGTAGATGGCAGTATAACACCGCCGATTTGAATGAACACTGACAGTTTAGTTTATACATTCATTCATCAGACGTCTGTGTGTGTGTAGATATATGTTTTCTATAGATAGATGGAGATATAACACACACACACACACACACACACACACACACACACACACACACACACACGACCAGCCAAAATAACACCTACTCTTTCCAGGTTTTTTCTTTATTTCTACTATTTTCTACATAATCGTGAAGACATCAACACTATGAAATAACACATATGGAATCATGTAGTAACCAAAAAAAATTGATTTATTTTTCTATATATTCACACTGTGTGTGTGTGTGTGTGTGTGTGTGTGTGTGTGTGTGTACAGTGGAAGTACGACCAGACCACTGCCACCTACCTGTTGCTGCTCTCTAAGAAACAGAGAGGGAAACCTGTCCGGATCAGGCCTCAACTTCCTGTCTGTGATGTCATGTCCTGTTCACCTCAACGCCTGGGAGTACAGGTCAGAATCTACTGCTACCTCTCTTCTCTGTCCCTCTCTGTCCCTCTCTCTCTCTCTCCCCCTCGTCTCTCTCCCCCTCGTCTCTCTCCCCCTCGTCTCTCTCTCTCCCTCTCTCTCTCTCTCTCTCTCTCTCCCTCTCCCCCTCGTCTCTCTCCCTCCCTCCCTCTCCTTCATCTCTCCTCCGTTGCCTTGAAAAGTGAATAAACATATTTATTCCTTTTCTCTTCCTTCCTCTTCTCTCGATCTCCCTCCTGTCTAAGAAGACTCTACTCTTCGATGATGATGATGATGCTGAGGACCGTTGCTATGACGACGACCTGCCCTGGGTTCCACTCACACCCCAGCAAGAGGTCAGGGGGTCATCTCTCTCTCTCTCTGTCTGTTTCTGTCTCTGTCTCTCTTGTTATCAACATTCTTGTTTCGGTCTTCCTAAAGAGAGCGACCTGTCCGTCAGCTGAAAAGAGGCGGGATCAGACTAAACACGCCCCCACTCCGGAGAGGGAGCCAAACGCGCACCGTCACCAGGAGAGGCGGGACCAATGCCGGGAACGGACCAATGAAAACAAAGAGAACGTTGCCGTGGCCAATAAGGATGCAGATATATTTGCTTTGCCCGCCCCCCGATCCCCAGTAGCCAATAGGAAGGCAACTCAGTCCAATAAGAGGTTCTTGACTACACCAACCCATAATAACACCAACAAGGTTGGCAACAAGCTTGACACACCCCAAGGTAAGATCACACACAGACACACACACACACACAGACACACACTCACAGACACACACACACTCACACACAGACACAGACACACTCACACACACACACACAGACACACACACACACAGACACACACACACAGACACACTCACAGACACAGACACACACTCACAGACACACACACACTCACACACAGACACAGACACACTCACACACACACACACAGACACACACACACACACACACTCACAGACACAGACACACACTCACACACACACACACTCACACACAGACACAGACACACTCACACACACACTCACAGACACACACTCACAGACACAGACACACACACACAGACACAGACACACACACACACACACTCACAGACACAGACACACACTCACACACACACACACTCAGACACAGACACACTCACACACTCACACACAGACACAGACACACTCACACACACAGACACAGACACACACACACAGACAATACACAGAAACATACATCCTGATTCCGTTTGAGTTTTTCCCAAATTCAGTCTTTTTTCTCTTTTGGGAGGGGAGGGGGGTTTCTCTCCAAATCACACTTTATTTCATTTTTTTTAATAGAACAACAACTCAATTGGATGTTTTAAATCCACAACTATGCTTAAACGACGTCAGAGACCACTAGTTAGCAGACAGCTTTTTAATCCCAGCGGTCACCTCTCAATACGGTGATGTTTCTGAGGCTCACAGCCTTTTAATCCCAGTGGTCACCTCTCAATACGGTGATGTTTCTGTGGCTCACAGCCTTTTTAATCCCAGCGGTCACCTCTCAATACGGTGATGTTTCTGTGGCTCACAGCCTTTTAATCCCAGTGGTCACCTCTCAATACGGTGATGTTTCTGAGGCTCACAGCCTTTTAATCCCAGTGGTCACCTCTCAATACGGTGATGTTTCTGTGGCTCACAGCCCTTTTAATCCCAGTGGTCACCTCTCAATACGGTGATGTTTCTGAGGCTCACAGCCTTTTAATCCCAGTGGTCACCTCTCAATACGGTGATGTTTCTGTGGCTCACAGCCCTTTTAATCCCAGTGGTCACCTCTCAATACGGTGATGTTTCTGAGGCTCACAGCCTTTTAATCCCAGTGGTCACCTCTCAATACGGAATGTTTCTGTGGCTCACAGCCTTTTAATCCCAGCGGTCACCTCTCAATACGGTGTGTTTCTGTGGCTCACAGCCTTTTAATCCCAGCGGTCACCTCTCAATACGCTGTGTTTCTGTGGCTCACAGCCTTTTAATCCCAGCGGTCACCTCTCAATACGGAATGTTTCTGTGGCTCACAGCCTTTTAATCCCAGTGGTCACCTCTCAATACGGTGATGTTTCTGTGGCTCACAGCCTTTTAATCCCAGCGATCACCTCTCAATACGGTGTGTTTCTGAAAGGGATATACCCCCCCCACCACCACCACTCAGAATCAGAAGTGGCACATTTGCAAGTAAATTGTATTCTGTTAATAGTCATTTCAACAGCTTTTTGCCGAAGACGCTCACATTCATCTGATTTATCTCTCTCTCTCTGTGTAATTATGATCACTGTCGACCCAACGGTGTGCCCCATGTTTTTGTTTTATAATAGCTAGCCTAATGCTAACTAGCGTGGCTAACGGCGTAACAGTTATTTGTGAATGAGTGGAATGCTAATGTTGTTAGCTATTAGCTGTTAGCCCTCTGCGTTTCAATGAGAGAGATGATGAGGATGGTTGGTTTATAATGTATCTTGCTCTCTCAGCCTTTCACTGGATCCTGGCTTTTACTTCTGACAAATAATACAGACTAGAGAGATATAGAGAGAGAGATATTTATATATATATATATATATCTCTGTGTGTATAGAGATATGGAGATATAGATAGATAGATATAGGTGTGTATATATATATAGAGATAGATGGAGATATAGATATAGGTGTATATATATAGATAGATAGATATAGGTGTGTGTGTGTATATATATATATATATATATATATAGATTGATAGATATAGGTGTGTATATATAGAGAGAGATGGATAGATATATATAGATAGATATAGGTGTATATAGATAGATAGGTAGGTAGATAGATATAGGTGTGTATATATATAGATTGATAGATATAGGTGTGTATATATAGAGAGATGGATAGATGTATATAGATAGATATAGGTGTATATAGATAGATATAGGTGTATATATATATATAGATTGATATAGAGAGAGAGATAGATGGATGGATATAGAGATAGAGAGATAGGTGTAGATATATAGGTGTAGATAGATGGATATAGAGAGATAGAGATAGGTGTAGATATATAGATATTGGTGTAGATAGATGAATATAGAGATATATAGATATAGGTGTAGATATATATATATATATATAGGTGTAAATATATAGATATAGGTGTAGATAGAGATAGGTGTAGATAGATAGAGATAGGTGTAGATAGATAGATATTGGTGTAGATAGATAGATATTGGTGTAGATAGATAGATGGATATAGAGAGATAGAGATAGGTGTAGATATATAGATATCTATGACCAGTTTTTCACTAATAATATGGATGTCACACACACACTCTGTGTAATTTATAACCCACCTCTCCCCTCCTGCTACAGCTGACAGCTCTGTCCAGACTAACACACCAGGGACTCTGTGTGTGTGTGTGTGTGTGTCCCTGGGCGTGTACTGTGTGTGTGTCTGTGTGTGGTGTGTGTGTCCCTGGGCGTGTACTGTGACAGGTGTTGCTGTCTCTTTCCCTGCTCTCTGTCCCATGTGGTGTGTACTGACATGTGTTACACACTTCTCCCGTGTGTGTGTGTGTGCGTGTGTATGTGTGTGTGCGTGTGTATGTGTGTGTGCGTGTGTGTGTGTGTTGCAGGAGGAGGCAGTACTTGTAAGGACCCGTCGAGGAAGAGACCGAGGGAGAGAGTGGAAGGAAAGGAGGAAGAAGAGATGGAGATGCTGGCCTTCAGCCCAGAGAGAAGGTATGATGGAGATGCTGGCCTTCAGCCCAGAGAGAAGGAGATACTGGCCTTCAGCCCAGAGAGAAGGTATGATGGAGGAAGGAGAGCTGGCCTTCAGCCCAGATAGAAGGTATGATGGAGATGCTGGCCTTCAGCCCAGAGAGAAGGTATGATGGAGATGCTGGCTTTCAGCCCAGAGAGAAGGTATGATGGAGGAAGGAGAGCTGGCCTTCAGCCCAGATAGAAGGTATGATGGAGATGCTGGCCTTCAGCCCAGAGAGAAGGTATGATGGAGATGCTGGCTTTCAGCCCAGAGAGAAGGTATGATGGAGATGCTGGCCTTCAGCCCAGAGAGAAGGTATGATGGAGATGCTGGCCTTCAGCCCAGAGAGAAGGTATGATGGAGATGCTGGCCTTCAGCCCAGAGAGAAGGTATGATGGAGATGCTGGCCTTCAGCCCAGAGAGAAGGTATGATGGAGATGCTGGCCTTCAGCCCAGAGAGAAGGTATGATGGAGATGCTGGCCTTCAGCCCAGAGAGAAGGTATGATGGAGATGCTGGCCTTCAGCCCAGAGAGAAGGAGATGCTGGCCTTCAGCCCAGAGAGAAGGTATGATGGGTATACTGGCCTTCAGCCCAGAGAGAAGGTATGATGGAGATACTGGCCTTCAGCCCAGAGAGAAGGTATGATGGAGATGCTGGCCTTCAGCCCAGAGAGAAGGTATGATGGAGATGCTGGCCTTCAGCCCAGAGAGAAGGTATGATGGAGATGCTGGCCTTCAGCCCAGAGAGAAGGTATGATGGAGATGCTGGCCTTCAGCCCAGAGAGAAGGTATGATGGAGATGCTGGCCTTCAGCCCAGAGAGAAGGTATGATGGAGATGCTGTCCTTCAGCCCAGAGAGAAGGTATGATGGAGATTCTGGCCTTCAGCCCAGAGAGAAGGTATGATGGAGGAAGGAGATACTGGCCTTCAGCCCAGAGAGAAGGTATGATGGAGATACTGGCCTTCAGCCCAGAGAGAAGGTATGATGGAGATGCTGGCCTTTAGCCAAGAGAGAAGGTATGATGGAGATACTGGCCTTCAGCCCAGAGAGAAGGTATGATGGAGATGCTGGCCTTCAGCCCAGAGAGAAGGTATGATGGAGATGCTGTCCTTCAGCCCAGAGAGAAGGTATGATGGAGATTCTGGCCTTCAGCCCAGAGAGAAGGTATGATGGAGGAAGGAGATGCTGGCCTTCAGCCCAGAGAGAAGGTAGAAGGAGATGCTGGCCTTCAGCCCAGAGAGAAGGTTACTGATGATGACTTGATGAATACCGACAACGAGTCAGCATTCATGGCTAACCGAGCAGTATGTTAAGAATTAGAGAGGCTTGACAGGTGATGTTTTCGGGAGGACGCTTGACTCTCGAACTTCGACCTCTCCCGAGTCCGTTGGGGGGGGAGTTGCAGCGATCAGACAAGATCGTAACATCCAATTGGATATCAGGAAGTTGGGGAGAAAATTATTTTAAAAAAAGAACCACTGGTCTTGAGATCATTGTCCCCCTCCGTCCGTCCTTCTCTTAGGTCCCGGTCGTTAGACCTGGCGGGGGCGTCTCGGGGGGACAGCAGCCAGAAGAGAAGGGGGGGGAAGGTTTTCGGCAGTCTGGAGAGAGGGCTGGATAAAGTCATCACCTTGCTCACACCCAGTAAGAGACGAGGGCTGCGGGACAGACCACGCAGGATCAAGGTACCGATATATAGACACCCCTACAGGATCATATAGACACCCTCTACAGGATCATATAGACACCCCCTATAGGATCAAGGTACCGATATATAGACACCCCCTACAGGATCATATAGACACCCCCTACAGGATCATATAGACACCCCCTATAGGATCAAGGTACTGATATATAGACACCCCCTACAGGATCATATAGACACCCCCTACAGGATCATATAGACAGCCCCTATAGGATACAGGTACCTATATATAGACACCCCCTACAGGATCATATAGACAGCCCCTATAGGATACAGGTACCTATATATAGACACCCCCTACAGGGTCATATAGACACCCCCTACATGATCATATAGACAGCCCCTATAGGATACAGGTACCTATATATAGACACCCCCTACAGGGTCATATAGACACCCCCTACAGGGTCATATAGACAGCCCCTATAGGATCCATGTACCTATATATAGACACCCCCTACAGGGTCATATAGACACCCCCTATAGGATCCAGGTATCTATATATAGACACCCCCTACAGGATCATATAGACACCCCCTATAGGATCCAGGTATCTACATATAGACACCCCCTACAGGGTCATATAGACACCCCCTACAGGATCATATAGACACCCCCTACAGGATCATATAGACACCCCCTACAGGATCATATAGACACCCCCTACAGGGTCATATAGACACCCCCTACAGGGTCATATAGACACCCCCTACAGGGTCAAATAGACACAGGATCAAGGTACATATATATAGACACCCCCTACAGGATCAAGGTATATATATATATATATATATATATATATATAGACACCCCCTACAGGATCAAGGTACATATATAGACACCCCCTACAGGATCAAGGTACATATATATATATATATATATATATATAGACACCCCCTATAGGATCAAGGTACATATATATAGACATCCCCTATATGATCAAGGTACATATATATAGACACCCCCTACAGGATCAAGGTACATATATATAGACACCCCCTACATTATCAAGGTACATATATATATATAGACACCCCCTACATTATCAAGGTAATATAGACACCCCCTACAGGATCAAGGTACATATATATAGACACCCCCTATAGGATCAAGGTACATATATATATAGACACCCCCTACATTATCAAGGTAATATAGACACCCCCTACAGGATCAAGGTACATATATATAGACACCCCCTACAGGTTCAAGGTACAATCACTCAGTCTTACATAAACTCAAACTGACTCTCTCCTCTCCTCTCCAGGCCCAGTATAATGTAACGTTGACCAGTCAGACCAACCCAGACCAGGTGTTGAACCAGATCCTCTCCATTCTACCGGAGAAACACGTCGACTTCGCACAGAAAGGGTGAGGCCCGCACACACTTTTTAGGCACTGATCTGAGACAGTGGAGAAGGAGTGCCAGCCAGGCCCCTCCCTCAGGAAGCCAGGCCCCTCCCTCAGGAAGCCAGGCCCCTCCCTCAGGAAGCCAGGCCCCTCCCTCAGGAAGCCAGGCCCCTCCCCCAGGAAGACAGGCCCCTCCCCCAGGAAGACAGGCCCCTCCCCCAGGAAGACAGGCCCCTCCCCCAGGAAGACAGGCCCCTCCCCCAGGAAGCTAGGCCCCTCCCTCAGGAAGCTAGGCCCCTCCCTCAGGAAGCTAGGCCCCTCCCTCAGGAAGCCAGGCCCCTCCCTCAAGAAGCTAGGCCCCTCCCTCAGGAAGATTATGTAACGTTTGTTTAACTAGGCAAGTCAGTTAAGAACAAATTCTTATTTACAATGACGGCCAACACCGGACGTTTCTGGGCCTGTTGTGCACTGCTCCCAATCACAGCCGGTTGTGATACAGCCTGGAATCGAACCAGGGTTTGTAGTGATACCTCTTTCACCGAGTCAATATTTCCTCCTCATCTTCCCAGTCTCTCCATCTTTCTCTCCCTCAGCTTGTCTTCCCAGTCTCTCCATCTTTCTCCCTCAGCTTGTCTTCTCAGTCTCTCCATCTTTCTCTCCTTCAGCTTTTCTTCCCAGTCTCTCCATCTTTCTCCCTCAGCTTTTCTCCCCAGTCTCTCCATCTTTCTCTCCCTCAGCTTTTCTTCAGTCTCTCCATCTTTCTCTCCCTCAGCTTTTCTTCTCACTCCATCTTTCTCTCCCTCAGCTTTTCTCCCCAGTCTCTCCATCTTTCCTTCCCAGTCTCTCCATCTTTCTCTCCCTCAACTTTTCTTCAGTCTCTCCATCTTTCTCTCCCTCAGCTTTTCTTCCCAGTCTCTCCATCTTTCTCTCCCTCAGCTTTTCTTCTGTCTCTCCATCTTTCTCTCCCTCAGCTTTTCTTCAGTCTCTCCATCTTTCTCTCCCTCAGCTTTTCTTCAGTCGTCCCATCTTTCTCTCCCTCAGCTTTTCTTCAGTCTCTCCATCTTTCTCCCTCAGCTTTTCTTCTGTCTCTCCATCTTTCTCTCCCTCAGCTTTTCTTCAGTCTCTCCATCTTTCTCCCTCAGCTTTTCTTCTGTCTCTCCATCTTTCTCTCCCTCAGCTTTTCTTCAGTCTCTCCATCTTTCTCTCCCTCAGCTTTTCTTCCCAGTCTCTCCATCTTTCTCTCCCTCAGCTTTTCTTCTGTCTCTCCATCTTTCTCTCCCTCAGCTTTTCTTCAGTCTCTCCATCTTTCTCTCCCTCAACTTTTCTTCAGTCTCTCCATCTTTCTCTCCCTCAGCTTTTCTTCCCAGTCTCTCCATCTTTCTCTCCCTCAGCTTTTCTTCTGTCTCTCCATCTTTCTCTCCCTCAGCTTTTCTTCAGTCTCTCCATCTTTCTCTCCCTCAGCTTTTCTTCAGTCTCTCCATCTTTCTCCCTCAGCTTTTCTTCAGTCTCTCCATCTTTCTCCCTCAGCTTTTCTTCTGTCTCTCCATCTTTCTCTCCCTCAGCTTTTCTTCTGTCTCTCCATCTTTCTCTCCCTCAGCTTTTCTTCTGTCTCTCCATCTTTCTCTCCCTCAGCTTTTCTTCAGTCTCTCCATCTTTCTGTCCCTCAGCTTTTCTTCTCAGTGTCTCCATCTTTCTCTCCCTCAGCTTTTCTTCTGTCTCTCCATCTTTCTCTCCCTCAGCTTTTCTTCAGTCTCTCCATCTTTCTCTCCCTCAGCTTTTCTTCAGTCTCTCCATCTTTCTCTCCCTCAGCTTTTCTTCAGTCTCTCCATCTTTCTCTCCCTCAGCTTGTCTTCAGTCTCTCCATCTTTCTCCCTCAAGAATGTTCCCGTTAAACAGACTGTCCTCTCCTCCCCAGCTATACTCTGAAGTGTCGCACCCAGGGAGACTTTGGGAAGGTGACCATGGTGTTTGAGCTGGAGGTGTGTCTGCTGCACAGACCTGAGGTACATAGTGATTACTACTGATCAGGTTATTGATGGTTACTGAGGTACATAGTGATTACTACTGATCAGGTTATTGATGGTTTTTTGACCAGCCTCTTGCTGCCACAGTGGACCACCCTATTGGTTTAGTGATGTGTGTTGTAGGTTATTGATTACTGACACCCAGCAGGGATCACATTATTGATTGTTTTAGTTGGTTATTGATGGATGATTGATGCTGTGTGTTGTAGGTGGTGTGTGTGAGGAGACAGCGGCTGAAGGGAGACTCCTGGGTTTACAAACACCTGGTGGAGGACATTCTCTCTACGTCCAGCATCTAGACGTCACTACTTCCTGTTGATGATGTCACATCCTGTCCACGTTCCAGCACCTAAAGCCGGTGTCTTAACTAATTCCATGTTGGGCAGAGTGTCTGCAGGTTCACTCCTCCCTTGTACTTCATTGATGAATTAAGGTCACTGATTAGTTAGGACCTCCCCTCACCTGGTTGTCTAGGACCTCCCCTCACCTGGTTGTCTAGGACTTCCCCCTCACCTGGTTGTCTAGGACTTCCCCCTCACCTGGTTGTCTAGGACTTCCCCCTCACCTGGTTGTCTAGGACTTCCCCCTCACCTGGTTGTCTAGGACTTCCCCCTCACCTGGTTGTCTAGGACTTCCCCCTCACCTGGTTGTCTAGGACTTCCCCCTCACCTGGTTGTCTAGGACTTCCCCCTCACCTGGTTGTCTAGGACCTCACCTGGTTGTCTAGGACCTCCCCTCACCTGGTTGTCTAGGACCTCCCCTCACCATGTTGTCTAGGACTTCATACTGACACATATTAAAAACTAAAACCAGCAGATGACTGCCCTCCATGGAATGAGTTTGGACACCTTCTGATCTAGTGCCTGTCGACAGAAGCACAGATCCAGGGACAGTCTCCATTTCCTCAACCTTAACCAGTGTAGTATAAGTTAACTAGTAGAGGGGGGGGGGGGGGGGGGATCTGCATGAAAACTGACCTGAGATCAGTGTCGTGTTTTATAAGATGACCACTTCCTCTCTTTTACAGGTGACATTCCATTCCTCCTTAAACATGTTTCCTTAAAGTGTGTCGCGTTTTATTCCTTCCCCCCACTGATTCAGTAGCAGGAAGGAGTTTTGAGGTGTCGCGTTTGATTCCCTCCCCCCCACTGATACAGTAGCAGGAAGGAGTTTTGAGGTGTCGCGTTTTATTCCCTCCCCCCCACTGATTCAGTAGCAGGAAGGAGTTTTGAGGTGTCACGTTTTATTCCCTCCCCCCCACTGATTCAGTAGCAGGAAGGAGTTTTGAGGTGTCACGTTTTATTCCCTCCCCCCCACTGATTCAGTAGCAGGAAGGAGTTTCGAGGTGTTACGATATCATAGAGCCTTTTAGCGTCACAGAATAACAGTTTACTGAAACCGTTAATTCTTTACAGAATAGCAGTTTTACTGAAAGCATTAATACAACGTTTGTTAGTTTGTACATACACCAGTAATAAGATCCATATTTACTTGTTTATCTATCATGTCTTTTACGTTTATAGGAGAGCTTGTTGTTTTAACTCTATTTTTTTGTCAGATGATCTGTCTGTCTGCGTAAGATTTATTGTTAATAATTGTAAAGGATCAAAATAAATGGAGTTTGTAGAGAGTTTGTGTTCATGTTGACTTTTCCCGGAGAGAAACCCCTCCCGGAGGTTCCAGCTCTGAAATGGACAATACAGATTGCTATCATTGTAGAAGTATTACACTAGATAGGACTCACTGTGTAGATATATATTACACTAGATAGGACTCACTGTGTAGATATATATTACACTAGATGGGACTCACTGTGTAGATATATATTACACTAGATGGGACTCACTGTGTAGATATATATTACACTAGATGGGACTCACTGTTTAAAACATATTAAACTAGATAGGACTCACTGTGTAGATATATATTACACTAGATGGGACTCACTGTGTAAAACATATTACACTAGATGGGACTCACTGTGTAGATATATATTACACTAGATGGGACTCACTGTGTAGATATTTATTACACTAGATAGGACTCACTGTGTAGATATTTATTACACTAGATGGGCCTCACTGTGTAGATATATATTACACTAGATGGGACTCACTGTGTAGATATATATTACACTAGATGGGACTCACTGTGTAGATAAATATTACACTAGATGGGACTCACTGTGTAGATATATATTACACTAGATGGGACTCACTGTGTAGATATATATTACACTAGATGGGACTCACTGTGTAGATAAATATTACACTAGATGGGACTCACTGTGTGAAACTTATTACACTAGATGGGACTCACTGTGTAGATATATATTACACTAGATGGGACTCACTGTTTAAAACATATTAAACTAGATGGGACTCACTGTGTAGATAGATATATATTACACTAGATGGGACTCACTGTGTAGATATTTATTACACTAGATAGGACTCACTGTGTAGATATTTATTACACTAGATGGGCCTCACTGTGTAGATATATATTACACTAGATGGGACTCACTGTGTAGATAAATATTACACTAGATGGGACTCACTGTGTAGATAAATATTACACTAGATGGGACTCACTGTGTAGATATATATTACACTAGATGGGACTCACTGTGTAGATATATATTACACTAGATGGGACTCACTGTGTAGATATATATTACACTAGATGGGACTCACTGTGTAGATAAATATTACACTAGATGGGACTCACTGTGTAAAACTTATTACACTAGATGGAACTCACTGTGTAGATATATATTACACTAGATAGGACTCACTGTGTAAAACATATTAAACTAGATGGGACTCACTGTGTAGAAATATTACACTAGATGGGACTCACTGTGTAGATATATATTACACTAGATAGGACTCACTGTGTAAAACATATTAAACTAGATGGGACTCACTGTGTAGAAATATTACACTAGATGGGACTCACTGTGTAGATATATATTAAACTAGATGGGACTCACTGTGTAGATATATATTACACTAGATGGGACTCACTGTGTAGATATATATTACACTAGATGGGCCACACTGTAAAACATATTACACTAGATGGGACTCACTGGGTAGATATATATTACACTAGATGGGACTCACTGTGTAAAACATATTAAACTAGATGGAACTCACTGTGTAGATATATATTACACTAGATGGGACTCACTGGGTAGATATGTATTACACTAGATGGGCCACACTGTAAAACATATTACACTAGATGGGACTCACTGTGTAGATATATATTACACTAGATGGGCCACACTGTAAAACATATTACACTAGATGGGACTCACTGTGTAGATATATATTACACTAGATGGGCCACACTGTAAAACATATTAAACTAGATGGAACTCACTGTGTTGATATATATTACACTAGATGGGACTCACTGGGTAGATATGTATTAAACTAGATGGGCCACACTGTAAAACATATTAAACTAGATGGAACTCACTGTGTAGATATATATTACACTAGATGGGACTCACTGTGTAGATATATATTACACTAGATGGGACTCACTGTGTATATATATATATATATATATATAGCCATCCTCTATAATAAGGGTGGCTATAGTCTATAAAGGTGACCAGAGGTGTATTCACTAGGACCCTAAAGGGGAGGGAACCTCCTGAATTTGTCCAATAGAAACTCTTGTTTTTGTTCCTAAACATCTTTTTGCTTCTGTTGCGAAACGTTTATCTACGGTGTGCTCTAATGAACACCTCCCAGTTGTTTGTTCTGAGATCTTCTTGGTCTCACAGCAGGGGGTGAGAACCTTAATGGAAGGGTGAGATGGTCATTTAGGGAAGGGTGGTGACTGCCCCCCCCCCCTCCCCCCCAGCTGTGATAATGACTCCCGCTGGTTGGGGGGGGGGGGGGGGGGGGGGGGGGGGTGTACGCTCCAGGGGCAGGGGGCACCAGCAGGAACAGACGCTACCTGTCACCTGCCTAAACATAAGAGATGAATCTCCACTCCTCTCTTCTCCCTCTGTCTCTCTTTACACAATGAGCCTAATTCTGATTCCACGATGTTCCTGACACCAGTCCATTACTCTTATATCCAGGCAGTGTAATCTATGGGGTCACACATCGGGGGGAGAAGGGCAGAGTATATACATACCTGCTGTCACAGAAGACATTATGGCACAGCTGCAAAGAAGGGTCCTCTACCCACCTCTACGGGCTGGTCTTTATATTCTCCTGTCCAGCATGTAGCCCTCTATCCACCTCTATGGGCTAGTCTTTCTCTCTACTCTCCTGTCCAGTCCTCTATCCACCTCTATGGGCTAGTCTTTCTCTCTACTCTCCTGTCCAGTCCTCTATCCACCTCTATGGGCTAGTCTTTCTCTATACTCTCCTGTCCAGTCTGTGGCCCTCTACCCACCTCTATGGGCTAGTCTTTCTCTATTACTCTCCTGTCCAGCCCTCTATCCACCTCTATGGGCTAGTCTTTCTCTCTACTCTCCTGTCCAGTCCTCTATCCACCTCTATGGGCTAGTCTTTCTCTCTACTCTCCTGTCTAGCCCTCTACTCACCTCTATGGGCTAGTCTTTCTCTATATTCTCCTGTTCAGCATGTAGCCCTCTATCCACCTCTATGGGCTAGTCTTTCTCTCTACTCTCCTGTCCAGCTCTCTATCCACCTCTATGGGCTAGTCTTTCTCTCTACTCTCCTGTCTAGCCCTCTACCCACCTCTATGGGCTAGTCTTTCTCTCTACTCTCCTGTCCAGCATGTAGCCCTCTAATCCACCTCTATGTGGCGTTAGGACTCAGTCACATGTCTTGCCCATCCTACAAAGAAGACCAATCAACCAATCCAGGCTCTTTACTGGTGAAAACCAGCATGTTGAAAGATGCTCATTAGACGGCATAGCTTTCACCTGGGTCAGGCAGTGTTTGAGAGGAGGACGGACTTGAATTGTCAACTGATGGGGGGAAAAAAAAGCCTGTGTATTTAAACAGCTATAGTTTAATCTAATGACAACAGGTGGCCCTCTTCATTCGGACAAACGGTGAGCAACTATTCACTTCTTCATATGATGTAGCGCAGGCCTGGGTGTGTCTCCCCCCCCCCCCCCCCCCAGCAAACACAGCTGATTAATAACATATGCCATTCTAAACTGAAGATCAGGATTAGGTGATTATTGGAGTCAGGTGTGTTAGCTGGGGCAAAAGTGCCCATTCCTGGTGTATTTGCAAAGTGACCACCACGTTTAGGCCCAAGGCGACAGAAACTAAGGGGGTGGTTGAACCTCTTGTGTGTGTTTTTTTTTAGTTCATTAGGATCTCCGTTAGCTGTGACACATTTTAAAATAGATGGGGAGTACAGAACAGTTAAACAAGAACGACATTAAATTAAATTTAAAAATACTGTTTTCTTCCAGAGGTTAGAGCGGGAGTTTGAAACAAGATGAAGATTGTACTGGTCGTGGCTCTCGTCCTGCTGTATGTCTGTGAGTAAAACAACAGGACCCATAGGACTCTGGTCCAAAAAAATACAATGTCCCCAGCTAACAACAAATGTTCCCACACCTTTCGAGATGGTTCCCTTAAGTCATGTTTACATAGGAATGTACCCAGTACTTACCTAACCTACCCTCTCCTACCCAGTACTTACCTAACCTACCCTCTCCTTCCTTATCTGCCTACCCAGTACTTACCTAACCTACCCTCTCCTACCTTACCTGCCTACCCAGTACTTACCTAACCTACCCTCTCCTACCTTACCTGCCTACCCAGTACTCACCTAACCTACCCTCTCCTACTTTATCTGCCTACCCACTACTTACCTAACCTACCCTCTCCTACCTTACCTGCCTACCCAGTACTCACCTAACCTACCCTCTCCTACTTTATCTGCCTACCCACTACTTATCTAACCTACCCTCTCCTACCTTACCTGCCTACCCAGTACTTACCTGACCTACCCTCTCCTACCTTATCTGCCTACCCACTACTTACCTAACCTACCTTCTTCTTCCTTACCTGCCTACCCTCTCCTACCTTACCTGCCTACCCAGTACTCACCTAACCTACCCTCTCCTGCCTACCCAGTACTCACCTAACCTACCCTCTCCTACCTTACCTGCCCACCCAGTACTTACCTAACTTAGCACCACCTGGTGCGCTAAACAAAATACAGGGGATGGTCCGCCCAGGTCTTAGTGTGTGTGTGTGTGTAGATGCCCCCCCCCCCCCCCCCCCCAGTACGAAAACAGAATACAATGTCAATAATCAAAAACACACTGCGTCCTATTGACACACACAGGACATGCTAATCAGCTCTCTCAGCAACAACCAACACAGGACATGCTAATCAGCTCTCTCAGCAACAACCAACACAGGACATGCTAATCAGCTCTCTCTCAGCCACAACCAACACAGGACATGCTAATCAGCTCTCTCTCAGCCACAACCAACACAGGACATGCTAATCAGCTCTCTCAGCAACAACCAACACAGGACATGCTAATCAGCTCTCTCTCTCAGCCACAACCAACACAGGACATGCTAATCAGCTCTCTCAGCAACAACCAACACAGGACATGCTAATCAGCTCTCTCTCAGCCACAACCAACACAGGACATGCTAATCAGCTCTCTCTCTCAGCCACAACCAACACAGGACATGCTAATCAGCTCTCTCTCTCAGCCACAACCAACACAGGACATGCTAATCAGCTCTCTCAGCAACAACCATCACAGGACATGCTAATCAGCTCTCTCTCTCAGCCACAACCAACACAGGACATGTTAATCAGCTCTCTCTCTCAGCAACAACCAACACAGGACATGCTAATCAGCTCTCTCTCTCTCAGCAGCAACCAACACAGGACATGCTAATCAGCTCTCTCTCTCAGCCACAACCAACACAGGACATGCTAATCAGCTCTCTCTCTCAGCCACAACCAACACAGGACATGCTAATCAGCTCTCTCAGCCACAACCAACACAGGACATGCTAATCAGCTCTCTCAGCCACAACCAACACAGGACATACTAATCAGCTCTCTCAGCCACAACCAACACAGGACATGCTAATCAGCTCTCTCTCTCTCAGCCACAACCAACACATGTTTCATGGGGAATGTCGGGAGAATGTTCCGGTGTCTAGTTTCACCTTACCCAGAACGCGGTTACCATGAGAATGTTCCGGTGTCCAGTTTCACCTTACCCAGAACGTGGTTACCATGGGAATTGTTAACCCTCAGATAAAACTGGACACCGGAACATTCTCTCAGCATTCCCATGGTAACCGCGTTCTGGGTAAGTTCTGTTTGACATTAATGAATGAATTAATGAAGGATTCCAGCGTTTTTAAGGGAATATTCTCCTAACTTTTTACGCCAAAACATGCTCAATAGGTTGTAAAAGCTTTTAGGTTTAGAAGAAGCGACTGCTAAATGCTAACTCCTGTCCGTGTAAGCTGGTAGCATAGCTAGCATACAGTAATCGGTGGCGATAGTCAGGAGTTTTTTTTTTAACTGTGATGCAGTTGATTGATGACAATGAACATGTATTGGCAGTTGACATCCACACAAGCGTTATACTCTGATTTTGTTACCTCAACATAGTGTGACATACACATACAATAGGCTAAAATGTAGGCTAATTTAGCTGGGGGGAGGGGAGGGGGGCTTGACTTGCCTATTTTGAATAAAGGTTGAATATAAAAAAAGTAATGTATTTTCGTTTAGCTAGTTACTCGTAATTAGCTGGCTGGCGATCACTACGGGTGTGTGCTGTGCAGACCGGTTCGTTGGTTACTATGACTACGGGTGTGTGCTGTGCAGACCGGTTCATTGGTTACTATCACTACGGGTGTGTGCTGTGCAGACCGGTTCGTTGGTTACTATGACTACGGGTGTGTGCTGTGCAGACCGGTTCATTGGTTACTATCACTACGGGTGTGTGCTGTGCAGACCGGTTCGTTGGTTACTATGACTACGGGTGTGTGCTGTGCAGACCGGTTCATTGGTTACTATCACTACGGGTGTGTGCTGTGCAGACCGGTTCATTGGTTACTATGACTACGGGTGTGTGCTGTGCAGACCAGTTCATTGGTTACTATCACTACGGGTGTGTGCTGTGCAGACCAGTTCATTGGTTACTATGACTACGGGTGTGTGCTGTGCAGACCAGTTCATTGGATGCGTACGATCGCTCCTCGACGCTCAAGACGTACAAACGCTTTGACTAATGCGGAAGGCCGCATAGCCTTAAATACCGTATGGCAACCGCAGATGTTTGGGAGGGAGGGAGGGAGAACTAGACGCTCAAACATCCAAGGGAACGGTTCCGGGTGACATCACAATCGGGTTCTTTCTACCTACGATTGTTAGGGAGGGGGGAGGGAGAACTAGACGCTCGAACATCCAAGGGAACGTTCCGGGTGACATCACAAACGGGTTCTTTCTACCAACGATTGTTAGGGAGGGGGGAGGGAGAACTAGACGCTCGAACATCCAAGGGAAAGTTCCGGGTGACATCACAAACGGGTTCTTTCTACCAACGATTGTTAGGGAGGGGGGAGGGAGAACTAGACGCTCGAACATCCAAGGGAAAGTTCCGGGTGACATCACAAACGGGTTCTTTCTACCAACGATTGTTAGCTGGGGCCTCAACAGCTGATGTTTCCACACGACGAGCACTATTGAACTTGTGCCCCCCCCCCCCCCCCACTACTCTGTTGTGTAAATGTTAACCCTTCACCTCTCTCCTCCCCTCAGGGCTTCAGAATGCCCACAGGTCTGACGTCAACCAACAAGGAAGTGTTTGTGATCAGGTCAGTCCATAATGTACTGGGGGGGAGAAAAAAAAATCATGACGCCGCCCGATCGTGTTTGTGTACATGCACGTTGAAGATGGGGACCATTTTGTTGTAGATGGGCTGAAATATTCAAAACTGGGTTAGAGAAGTAACTTATCGTTCTGTCCATTTTCCAGGCTCTTCCTCTGGCCATTTCCAGGCTCCTCTTCTCCCCTCTCTCGGTCTACTCCTGGCTGGTCTCTGTGATGGTTGAACTCCTCTTCTCCCCTCTCTCTGTCTACTCCTGGCTGGTCTCTGTGATGGTTAAACTCCTCTTCTCCTCTCTGACCCTCATCTCCTCCTCCCTGTATTACACCGTCCTGCTCCTGCTTGCCGGGCCCTGCTGTGTCGCCACCTTGTCTCTGTCTGTGCTAGTGTCCTGTCTCCGTGTAGTTATCTATATGGTTCACCTAGTGTTGGTGCTCTGTGCTTTGGCAGTGCTCGCCATCATGACTCCACACAAAATGGCCGACGTGAACGGACCCAAAATGGCCGACGTGAACGGACCCAAAATGGCCGACGTGAACGGACCCAAAATGACCGCCGGTGCCACTGCTCGTGACCAAACGTTCTACGACCAACTGAAACTGCAGCTCCGAGACTCGGACAAATCTGGGATCAGTGTTGGGTCGTAAAGGCTTCACAGCGAGGCCGAGGGCATCGTGTTAAGTCTGAAATACAGTTGATCAGTGTTTTTATTTGTTAAAGAATAAACTCCCTTCCTTTGTATCCTTTAGTCTGTTTGGTGAACTTTAGTCCCCATCATTTAATAAAGTGAATTTTAAACTGTTTTTTTGGGGGATTGTAACATTTACACCTGGAAACTGTGAAACTGAGATGTTTGTGTGTTTTTTGCTGTGAGCTGACTGAGACACAGAAATACTAGAATACACAATGGCTACTTAGACTACTCTCTCTCTCCTCATTCTCATGATACTTGGGCTACCTGTGTAAACGCTGCCTAATCCTAAAATCAGATTATGTTTTGTCAACTCTGCACCTTTTTGTTTAAAGGGGAAATCTGTGATTTCTACATTGTTTAGGTTTGTAAAAAAAAAATTAAATGAATGATATACACTGAGTGTACAAAACATTAGGAACACCTTCCTGATATTGAGCTGCATTTCCTTCAGTCCTCAGTATACAGCATTCATACTGAGAGACTTTGTCATTTCTTCAAACAACCAACTTTTTATTTAATATTGATTTTTAATCATTGCAATAATGAAGCTAGTCGACCACACACTCAGTGTGTTGCCGGGAGCTTAACTGCATTACAGACAATGCAGAGTTCTTATTTCGTAGATCAAGAAATGCTTAGTCATGGCTGGTTCCACCCCTACCATGCAGATCCAGGGGGGGACACACACTCAAATAGAGCAAAGTACAGAGAGGTCCTTGATGAAAACCTGCTCCAGAGCACTCAGGACCTCAGACTGGGGGCGACGGTTCACCTTCCAACAGGACAACGACCCAAAAGCACACAGCCAAGACAACGCAGGAGTGGCTTCGGTACAAGTCTCTGAATGTCCAGAAGAGGCCCAGCCCTGAACCCGATCGAACATCTCTGTAGAGACCTGAAAATAGCTGTGCAGCGACGCTTCCCATCCAACCTGACAGAGCCTGAGAGGATCTGCAGAGAAGATATGGGAGAAACTCCCCAAATACAGGTGTGCCAAGCTTGTAGCATCATACCCAAGAAGACTCAAGGCTGTAATCACTGCCAAAGGTACTTCAACAACGTACTGAGTAAAGGATACTTATGTAAATGTGATATTTAATTTTTGTTTATTTTATAAATTTACAAAAATGTCTAAACCTGTTTTTGCTTTGTCATTATGGGATATTAGGATGGAAAGTACCACTTGGCATATTTGAGTAAAAGTAAAAGATGCCTAAATAGAAAATTATTCAAGTTGAAAGTCACCCAGTAAAATACTACTTGAGTAAAAGTATTTGTTTTTTTTTAAATATACTTAAGTATCAAAAATAAAAGTAAAAAATAATTTTAAAATCCTTTTTAATCAAACCAGATAAGTGTGTGAATTGGACCGTTTTCCTGTCCTGCTAAACATTCTAAATGTAACATTTAGTACATTTGGGTGTCAGGGAAAATATATGGAGTAAAAAAGTACATTATTTACTTTAGGAATGTAGTGAAGTAAAAGTTGTCGAAAATATAAATAGTAAAGTTAGGATAACCCCTAAAAAACGAATTAAGGACTTTATTTATACTGAAGGACTTTACACCACTGATTATGGCACCAGGACTCATTAAGGATCAGGTTAAATGGAGACACCAGGACTCATTAAGGATCAGGTCAAATGGAGACACCAGGACTCATTAAGGATCAGGTTAAATGGAGACACCAGGACTCATTAAGGATCAGGTCAAATGGAGACACCAGGACTCATTAAGGATCAGGTTAAATGGTGTTGATACCAGGACTCATTAAGGATCAGGTCAAATGGTGTTGACACCAGGACTCATTAAGGATCAGGTTAAATGGTGTTGACACCAGGACTCATTAAGGATCAGGTTAAATGGAGACACCAGGACTCATTAAGGATCAGGTTAAATGGAGACATCAGGACTCATTAAGGATCAGGTTAAATGGAGACACCAGGACTCATTAAGGATCAGGTTAAATGGAGACACCAGGACTCATTAAGGATCAGGTTAAATGGAGACACCAGGACTCATTAAGGATCAGGTTAAATGGAGACACCAGGACTCATTAAGGATCAGGTCAAATGGAGACACCAGGACTCATTAAGGATCAGGTTAAATGGTGTTGATACCAGGACTCATTAAGGATCAGGTCAAATGGTGTTGACACCAGGACTCATTAAGGATCAGGTTAAATGGTGTTGACACCAGGACTCATTAAGGATCAGGTTAAATGGAGACACCAGGACTCATTAAGGATCAGGTTACATGGAGACACCAGGACTCATTAAGGATCAGGTTAAATGGAGACACCAGGACTCATTAAGGATCAGGTTAAATGGAGACACCAGGACTCATTAAGGATCAGGTCAAATGGAGACACCAGGACTCATTAAGGATCAGGTTAAATGGTGTTGATACCAGGACTCATTAAGGATCAGGTTAAATGGAGACACCAGGACTCATTAAGGATCAGGTTAAATGGAGACATCAGGACTCATTAAGGATCAGGTTAAATGGAGACACCAGGACTCATTAAGGATCAGGTTAAATGGAGACACCAGGACTCATTAAGGATCAGGTTAAATGGTGTTGACACCAGGACTCATTAAGGATCAGGTCAAAATGGAGACACCAGGACTCATTAAGGATCAGGTCAAAATGGAGACACCAGGACTAATTAAGGATCAGGTCAAATGGAGACACCAGGACTCATTAAGGATCAGGTCAAAATGGAGACACCAGGACTCATTAAGGATCAGGTCAAATGGAGACACCAGGACTCATTAAGGATCAGGTCAAATGGAGACACCAGGACTCATTAAGGATCAGGTCAAAATGGAGACACCAGGACTCATTAAGGATCAGGTTAAATGGAGACACCAGGACTCATTAAGGATCAGGTCAAATGGAGACACCAGGACTCATTAAGGATCAGGTCAAATGGAGACACCAGGACTCATTAAGGATCAGGTCAAATGGTGTTGACACCAGGACTCATTAAGGATCAGGTTAAATGGAGACACCAGGACTCATTAAGGATCAGGTTAAATGGTGTTGACACCAGGACTCATTAAGGATCAGGTCAAATGGAGACACCAGGACTCATTAAGGATCAGGTCAAATGGAGACACCAGGACTCATTAAGGATCAGGTTAAATGGAGACACCAGGACTCATTAAGGATCAGGTTAAATGGAGACACCAGGACTCATTAAGGATCAGGTTAAATGGAGACACCAGGACTCATTAAGGATCAGGTCAAATGGAGACACCAGGACTCATTAAGGATCAGGTCAAATGGAGACAACAGGACTCATTAAGGATCAGGTCAAAATGGAGACACCAGGACTCATTAAGGATCAGGTCAAAATGGAGACACCAGGACTCATTAAGGATCAGGTCAAAATGGAGACACCAGGAATCATTAAGGATCAGGTTAAATGGAGACACCAGGACTCATTAAGGATCAGGTTAAATGGAGACACCAGGACTCATTAAGGATCAGGTCAAATGGTGACACCAGGACTCATTAAGGATCAGGTTAAATGGAGACACCAGGACTCATTAAGGATCAGGTTAAATGGTGTTGACACCAGGACTCATTAAGGATCAGGTCAAATGGAGACACCAGGACTCATTAAGGATCAGGTTAAATGGAGACACCAGGACTCATTAAGGATCAGGTCAAATGGAGACACCAGGACTCATTAAGGATCAGGTTAAATGGAGACACCAGGACTCATTAAGGATCAGGTTAAATGGAGACACCAGGACTCATTAAGGATCAGGTTAAATGGTGTTGACACCAGGACTCATTAAGGATCAGGTTAAATGGAGACACCAGGACTCATTAAGGATCAGGTTAAATGGAGACACCAGGACTCATTAAGGATCAGGTTAAATGGAGACACCAGGACTCATTAAGGACCAGGTTAAATGGAGACTCCAGGACTCATTAAGGATCAGGTTAAATGGTGTTGACACCAGGACTCATTTAGGATCAGGTTAAATGATGTTGAAACCAGGACTCATTAAGGATCAGGTTAAATGGAGACACCAGGACTCATTAAGGATCAGGTTAAATGGTGTTGACACCAGGACTCATTAAGGATCAGGTTAAATGGTGTTGACACCAGGACTCATTAAGGATCAGGTTAAATGGTGTTGACACCAGGACTCATTAAGGATCAGGTTAAATGGAGACACCAGGACTCATTAAGGATCAGGTTAAATGGAGACACCAGCACTCATTAAGGATCAGGTTAAATGGAGACACCAGGACTCATTAAGGATCAGGTTAAATGGAGACACCAGGACTCATTAAGGACCAGGTTAAATGGAGACTCCAGGACTCATTAAGGATCAGGTTAAATGGTGTTGACACCAGGACTCATTAAGGATCAGGTTAAATGATGTTGAAACCAGGACTCATTAAGGATCAGGTTAAATGGAGACACCAGGACTCATTAAGGATCAGGTTAAATGGTGTTGACACCAGGACTCATTAAGGATCAGGTTAAATGGTGTTGACACCAGGACTCATTAAGGATCGGGTTAAATGGTGTTGACACCAGGACTCATTAAGGATCAGGTTAAATGGAGACACCAGGACTCATTAAGGATCAAGTTAAATGGTGTTGACACCAGGACTCATTAAGGATCGGGTTAAATGGTGTTGACACCAGGACTCATTAAGGATCAGGTTAAATGGAGACACCAGGACTCATTAAGGATCAGGTTAAATGGTGTTGACACCAGGACTCATTAAGGATCAGGTTAAATGGTGTTGACACCAGGACTCATTAAGGATCAGGTTAAATGGTGTTGACACCAGGACTCATTAAGGATCAGGTTAAATGGTGTTGACACCAGGACTCATTAAGGATCAGGTTAAATGGTGTTGACACCAGGACTCATTAAGGATCAGGTTAAATGGAGACACCAGGACTCATTAAGGATCAGGTTAAATGGAGACACCAGGACTCATTAAGGATCAGGTTAAATGGTGACACCAGGACTCATTAAGGATCAGGTTAAATGGAGACACCAGGACTTATTAAGGATCAGGTCAGATGGGGACACCAGGACTCATTAAGGATCAGGTCAGATGGAGACACCAGGACTCATTAAGGATCAGGTCACATGGTGTTGACACCAGGACTCATTAAGGATCAGGTTAAATGGAGACACCAGGACTTATTAAGGATCAGGTTAAATGGAGACACCAGGACTCATTAAGGATCAGGTTAAATGGAGACACCAGGACTCATTAAGGATCAGGTTAAATAGAGACACCAGGACTCATTAAGGATCAGGTTAATTGGAGACACCAGGACTCATTAAGGATCAGGTTAAATGGTGTTGACACCAGGACTCATTAAGGATCAGGTTAAATGGTGTTGACACCAGGACTCATTAAGGATCAGGTTAATTGGAGACACCAGGACTCATTAAGGATCAGGTTAAATGGTGTTGACACCAGGACTCATTAAGGATCAGGTTAAATGGTGTTGACACCAGGACTCATTAAGGATCAGGTTAAATGGAGACACCAGGACTCATTAAGGATCAGGTTAAATGGAGACACCAGGACTCATTAAGGATCAGGTTAAATGGAGACACCAGGACTCATTAAGGATCAGGTTAAATAGAGACACCAGGACTCATTAAGGATCAGGTTAATTGGAGACACCAGGACTCATTAAGGATCAGGTTAAATGGTGTTGACACCAGGACTCATTAAGGATCAGGTTAAATGGTGTTGACACCAGGACTCATTAAGGATCAGGTTAAATGGAGACACCAGGACTCATTAAGGATCAGGTTAAATGGTGACACCAGGACTCATTAAGGATCAGGTTAAATGGAGACACCAGGACTCATTAAGGAACAGGTCAGATGGGGACACCAGGACTCATTAAGGATCAGGTCAGATGGAGACACCAGGACTCATTAAGGATCAGGTCACATGGTGTTTACACCAGGACTCATTAAGGATCAGGTTAAATGGAGACACCAGGACTCATTAAGGATCAGGTTAAATGGAGACACCAGGACTCATTAAGGATCAGGTTAAATGGAGACACCAGGACTCATTAAGGATCAGGTTAAATGGAGACACCAGGACTCATTAAGGATCAGGTTAAATGGTGTTGACACCAGGACTCATTAAGGATCAGGTTAAATGGTGTTGACACCAGGACTCATTAAGGATCAGGTTAAATGGTGTTGACACTAGGACTCATTAAGGATCAGGTTAAATGGTGTTGACACCAGGACTCATTAAGGATCAGGTTAAATGTAGACACCAGGACTCATTAAGGATCAGGTTAAATGGAGACACCAGGACTCATTAAGGATCAGGTTAAATGGAGATACCAGGACTCATTAAGGATCAGGTCACATGGTGTTGACACCAGGACTCATTAAGGATCAGGTTAAATGGTGTTGACACTAGGACTCATTAAGGATCAGGTTAAATGGTGTTGACACCAGGACTCATTAAGGATCAGGTTAAATGTAGACACCAGGACTCATTAAGGACCAGGTTAAATGGAGACACCAGGACTCATTAAGGATCAGGTTAAATGGAGATACCAGGACTCATTAAGGATCAGGTTAAATGGTGTTGACACCAGGACTCATTAAGGATCAGGTTAAATGATGTTGAAACCAGGACTCATTAAGGATCAGGTTAAATGGTGTTGACACCAGGACTCATTAAGGATCAGGTTAAATGGTGTTGACACCAGGACTCATTAAGGATCAGGTTAAATGTAGACACCAGGACTCATTAAGGATCAGGTTAAATGGAGACACCAGGACTCATTAAGGATCAGGTTAAATGGAGATACCAGGACTCATTAAGGATCAGGTTAAATGGTGTTGACACCAGGACTCATTAAGGATCAGGTTAAATGGTGTTGACACCAGGACTCATTAAGGATCAGGTTAAATGGTGTTGACACCAGGACTCATTAAGGATCAGGTTAAATGGAGACACCAGGACTCATTAAGGATCAGGTTAAATGGAGACACCAGGACTCATTAAGGATCAGGTTAAATGGTGACACCAGGACTCATTAAGGATCAGGTTAAATGGAGACACCAGGACTCATTAAGGATCGGGTTAAATGGAGACACCAGGACTAATTAAGGATCAGGTTAAATGGTGTTGAAACCAGGACTCATTAAGGATCAGGTTAAATGGTGTTGACACCAGGACTCATTAAGGATCAGGTTAAATGGAGACACCAGGACTCATTAAGGATCAGGTTAAATGGAGACACCAGGACTCATTAAGGATCAGGTTAAATGGAGACACCAGGACTCATTAAGGATCAAGTTAAATGGTGTTGACACCAGGACTCATTAAGGATCGGGTTAAATGGTGTTGACACCAGGACTCATTAAGGATCAGGTCAAATGGAGACACCAGGACTCATTAAGGATCAGGTTAAATGGTGTTGACACCAGGACTCATTAAGGATCAGGTTAAATGGTGTTGACACCAGGACTCATTAAGGATCAGGTTAAATGGTGTTGACACCAGGACTCATTAAGGATCAGGTTAAATGGTGTTGACACCAGGACTCATTAAGGATCAGGTTAAATGGTGTTGACACCAGGACTCATTAAGGATCAGGTTAAATGGAGACACCAGGACTCATTAAGGATCAGGTCACATGGTGTTGACACCAGGACTCATTAAGGATCAGGTTAAATGGAGACACCAGGACTCATTAAGGATCAGGTCAGATGGAGACACCAGGACTCATTAAGGATCAGGTCAGATGGAGACACCAGGACTCATTAAGGATCAGGTCACATGGTGTTGACACCAGGACTCATTAAGGATCAGGTTAAATGGAGACACCAGGACTCATTAAGGATCAGGTCAGATGGAGACACCAGGACTCATTAAGGATCAGGTCACATGGTGTTGACACCAGGACTCATTAAGGATCAGGTTAAATAGAGACACCAGGACTCATTAAGGATCAGGTTAATTGGAGATACCAGGACTCATTAAGGATCAGGTCACATGGTGTTGACACCAGGACTCATTAAGGATCAGGTTAAATGGTGTTGACACTAGGACTCATTAAGGATCAGGTTAAATGGTGTTGACACTAGGACTCATTAAGGATCAGGTTAAATGGTGTTGACACCAGGACTCATTAAGGATCAGGTTAAATGTAGACACCAGGACTCATTAAGGATCAGGTTAAATGGAGACACCAGGACTCATTAAGGATCAGGTTAAATGGAGATACCAGGACTCATTAAGGATCAGGTCACATGGTGTTGACACCAGGACTCATTAAGGATCAGGTTAAATGGTGTTGACACTAGGACTCATTAAGGATCAGGTTAAATGGTGTTGACACCAGGACTCATTAAGGATCAGGTTAAATGTAGACACCAGGACTCATTAAGGACCAGGTTAAATGGAGACACCAGGACTCATTAAGGATCAGGTTAAATGGAGATACCAGGACTCATTAAGGATCAGGTTAAATGGTGTTGACACCAGGACTCATTAAGGATCAGGTTAAATGATGTTGAAACCAGGACTCATTAAGGATCAGGTTAAATGGTGTTGACACCAGGACTCATTAAGGATCAGGTTAAATGGTGTTGACACCAGGACTCATTAAGGATCAGGTTAAATGTAGACACCAGGACTCATTAAGGATCAGGTTAAATGGAGACACCAGGACTCATTAAGGATCAGGTTAAATGGAGATACCAGGACTCATTAAGGATCAGGTTAAATGGTGTTGACACCAGGACTCATTAAGGATCAGGTTAAATGGTGTTGACACCAGGACTCATTAAGGATCAGGTTAAATGGTGTTGACACCAGGACTCATTAAGGATCAGGTTAAATGGAGACACCAGGACTCATTAAGGATCAGGTTAAATGGAGACACCAGGACTCATTAAGGATCAGGTTAAATGGTGACACCAGGACTCATTAAGGATCAGGTTAAATGGAGACACCAGGACTCATTAAGGATCGGGTTAAATGGAGACACCAGGACTAATTAAGGATCAGGTTAAATGGTGTTGAAACCAGGACTCATTAAGGATCAGGTTAAATGGTGTTGACACCAGGACTCATTAAGGATCAGGTTAAATGGAGACACCAGGACTCATTAAGGATCAGGTTAAATGGAGACACCAGGACTCATTAAGGATCAGGTTAAATGGAGACACCAGGACTCATTAAGGATCAAGTTAAATGGTGTTGACACCAGGACTCATTAAGGATCGGGTTAAATGTTGTTGACACCAGGACTCATTAAGGATCAGGTCAAATGGAGACACCAGGACTCATTAAGGATCAGGTTAAATGGTGTTGACACCAGGACTCATTAAGGATCAGGTTAAATGGTGTTGACACCAGGACTCATTAAGGATCAGGTTAAATGGTGTTGACACCAGGACTCATTAAGGATCAGGTTAAATGGTGTTGACACCAGGACTCATTAAGGATCAGGTTAAATGGTGTTGACACCAGGACTCATTAAGGATCAGGTTAAATGGAGACACCAGGACTCATTAAGGATCAGGTCACATGGTGTTGACACCAGGACTCATTAAGGATCAGGTTAAATAGAGACACCAGGACTCATTAAGGATCAGGTCAGATGGAGACACCAGGACTCATTAAGGATCAGGTCAGATTGAGACACCAGGACTCATTAAGGATCAGGTCACATGGTGTTGACACCAGGACTCATTAAGGATCAGGTTAAATGGAGACACCAGGACTCATTAAGGATCAGGTCAGATGGAGACACCAGGACTCATTAAGGATCAGGTCACATGGTGTTGACACCAGGACTCATTAAGGATCAGGTTAAATGGAGACACCAGTACTCATTAAGGATCAGGTTAAATGGAGACACCAGGACTCATTAAGGATCAGGTTAAATGGAGACACCAGGACTCATTAAGGATCAGGTTAAATAGAGACACCAGGACTCATTAAGGATCAGGTTAATTGGAGACACCAGGACTCATTAAGGATCAGGTTAAATGGTGTTGACACCAGGACTCATTAAGGATCAGGTTAAATGGTGTTGACACCAGGACTCATTAAGGATCAGGTTAATTGGAGACACCAGGACTCATTAAGGATCAGGTTAAATGGTGTTGACACCAGGACTCATTAAGGATCAGGTTAAATGGTGTTGACACCAGGACTCATTAAGGATCAGGTTAAATGGAGACACCAGGACTCATTAAGGATCAGGTTAAATGGTGTTGACACCAGGACTCATTAAGGATCAGGTTAAATGGTGTTGACACCAGGACTCATTAAGGATCAGGTTAAATGGTGTTGACACCAGGACTCATTAAGGATCAGGTTAAATGGTGTTGACACCAGGACTCATTAAGGATCAGGTTAAATGGAGACACCAGGACTCATTAAGGATCAGGTTAAATGGTGTTGACACCAGGACTCATTAAGGATCAGGTTAAATGGTGTTGACACCAGGACTCATTAAGGATCAGGTTAAATGGTGTTGACACCAGGACTCATTAAGGATCAGGTTAAATGGAGACACCAGGACTCATTAAGGATCAGGTTAAATGGAGACACCAGGACTCATTAAGGATCAGGTTAAATGGAGACACCAGGACTCATTAAGGATCAGGTTAAATGGTGTTGACACCAGGACTCATTAAGGATCAGGTTAAATGGTGTTGACACCAGGACTCATTAAGGATCAGGTTAAATGGTGTTGACACTAGGACTCATTAAGGATCAGGTTAAATGGTGTTGACACCAGGACTCATTAAGGATCAGGTTAAATGTAGACACCAGGACTCATTAAGGATCAGGTTAAATGGTGTTGACACCAGGACTCATTAAGGATCAGGTTAAATGGAGACACCAGGACTCATTAAGGATCAGGTTAAATGGAGACACCAGGACTCATTAAGGATCAGGTTAAATGGAGATACCAGGACTCATTAAGGATCAGGTTAAATGGTGTTGACACCAGGACTCATTAAGGATCAGGTTAAATGATGTTGAAACCAGGACTCATTAAGGATCAGGTTAAATGGAGACACCAGGACTCATTAAGGATCAGGTTAAATGGAGACACCAGGACTCATTAAGGATCAGGTCACATGGTGTTGACACCAGGACTCATTAAGGATCAGGTTAAATGGAGACACCAGGACTCATTAAGGATCAGGTTAAATGGTGTTGACACCAGGACTCATTAAGGATCAGGTTAAATGGAGACACCAGGACTCATTAAGGATCAGGTTAAATGGAGACACCAGGACTCATTAAGGATCAGGTTAAATGGAGACACCAGGACTCATTAAGGATCAGGTTAAATGGAGACACCAGGACTCATTAAGGATCAGGTTAAATGGAGACACCAGGACTCATTAAGGATCAGGTCACATGGTGTTGACACCAGGACTCATTAAGGATCAGGTTAAATGGAGACACCAGGACTCATTAAGGATCAGGTCAGATGGAGACACCAGGACTCATTAAGGATCAGGTTAAATGGTGTTGACACCAGGACTCATTAAGGATCAGGTTAAATGATGTTGAAACCAGGACTCATTAAGGATCAGGTTAAATGGAGACACCAGGACTCATTAAGGATCAGGTCACATGGTGTTGACACCAGGACTCATTAAGGATCAGGTTAAATGGAGACACCAGGACTCATTAAGGATCAGGTTAAATGGTGTTGACACCAGGACTCATTAAGGATCAGGTTAAATGGAGACACCAGGACTCATTAAGGATCAGGTTAAATGGAGACACCAGGACTCATTAAGGATCAGGTTAAATGGAGACACCAGGACTCATTAAGGATCAGGTTAAATGGAGACACCAGGACTCATTAAGGATCAGGTTAAATGGAGACACCAGGACTCATTAAGGATCAGGTTAAATGGAGACACCAGGACTCATTAAGGATCAGGTCAGATGGAGACACCAAGACTCATTAAGAATCAGGTCAGATGGAGACACCAGGACTCATTAAGGATCAGGTCACATGGTGTTGACACCAGGACTCATTAAGGATCATGTTAAATGGAGACACCAGGACTCATTAAGGATCAGGTCAGATGGAGACACCAGGACTCATTAAGGATCAGGTCACATGGTGTTGACACCAGGACTCATTAAGGATCAGGTTAAATGGAGACACCAGGACTCATTAAGGATCAGGTTAAATGGTGTTGACACCAGGACTCATTAAGGATCAGGTTAAATTGTGTTGACACCAGGACTCATTAAGGATCAGGTTAAATGGAGACACCAGGACTCATTAAGGATCAGGTTAAATGGAGACACCAGGACTCATTAAGGATCAGGTTAAATGGAGACACCAGGACTCATTAAGGATCAAGTTAAATGGTGTTGACACCAGGACTCATTAAGGATCAGGTTAAATGGTGTTGATACCAGGACTCATTAAGGATCAGGTTAAATTGTGTTGACACCAGGACTCATTAAGGATCAGGTTAAATGGAGACACCAGGACTCATTAAGGATCAGGTTAAATGGTGTTGACACCAGGACTCATTAAGGATCAGGTTAAATGGTGTTGACACCAGGACTCATTAAGGATCAGGTTAAATGGTGTTGACACTAGGACTCATTAAGAATCAGGTTAAATGGTGTTGACACCAGGACTCATTAAGGATCAGGTTAAATGGAGACACCAGGACTCATTAAGGATCAGGTTAAATGGTGTTGACACCAGGACTCATTAAGGATCAGGTTAAATGGAGACACCAGGACTCATTAAGGATCAGGTTAAATGGAGATACCAGGACTCATTAAGGATCAGGTTAAATGGTGTTGATACCAGGACCCATTAAGGATCAGGTTAAATGGAGACACCAGGACTCATTAAGGATCAGGTTAAATGGAGACACCAGGACTCATTAAGGATCAGGTCACATGGTGTTGACACCAGGACTCATTAAGGATCAGGTTAAATGGAGACACCAGGACTCATTAAGGATCAGGTTAAATGGTGTTGACACCAGGACTCATTAAGGATCAGGTTAAATGGAGACACCAGGACTCATTAAGGATCAGGTTAAATGGAGACACCAGGACTCATTAAGGATCAGGTTAAATGGTGACACCAGGACTCATTAAGGATCAGGTTAAATGGAGACACCAGGACTCATTAAGGATCAGGTTAAATGGAGACACCAGGACTCATTAAGGATCAGGTTAAATGGAGACACCAGGACTCATTAAGGATCAGGTCAGATGGAGACACCAAGACTCATTAAGGATCAGGTGAGATGGAGACACCAGGACTCATTAAGGATCAGGTCACATGGTGTTGACACCAGGACTCATTAAGGATCAGGTTAAATGGAGACACCAGGACTCATTAAGGATCAGGTCAGATGGAGACACCAGGACTCATTAAGGATCAGGTTAAATGGAGACACCAGGACTCATTAAGGATCAGGTTAAATGGAGACACCAGGACTCATTAAGGATCAGGTTAAATGGAGACACCAGGACTCATTAAGGATCAGGTTAAATGGTGTTGACACCAGGACTCATTAAGGATCAGGTCACATGGTGTTGACACCAGGACTCATTAAGGATCAGGTTAAATGGAGACACCAGGACTCATTAAGGATCAGGTTAAATGGTGTTGACACCAGGACTCATTAAGGATCAGGTTAAATGGAGACACCAGGACTCATTAAGGATCAGATTAAATGGAGACACCAGGACTCATTAAGGATCAGGTTAAATGGAGACACCAGGACTCATTAAATATCAGGTTAAATGGAGACACCAGGACTCATTAAGGATCAGGTTAAATGGAGACACCAGGACTCATTAAGGATCAGGTTAAATGGAGACACCAGGACTCATTAAGGATCAGGTTAGATGGAGACACCAGGACTCATTAAGGATCAGGTCACATGGTGTTGACACCAGGACTCATTAAGGATCAGGTTAAATGGAGACACCAGGACTCATTAAGGATCAGGTCAGATGGAGACACCAGGACTCATTAAGGATCAGGTCACATGGTGTTGACATCAGGACTCATTAAGGATCAGGTTAAATGGAGACACCAGGACTCATTAAGGATCAGGTTAAATGGAGACACCAGGACTCATTAAGGATCAGGTTAAATGGTGTTGACACCAGGACTCATTAAGGATCAGGTTAAATGGAGACACCAGGACTCATTAAGGATCAGGTTAAATAGAGACACCAGGACTCATTAAGGATCAGGTCAGGTCCCTCATTGTCATTTCAAAAGGGTCTGTGTGTGTGTGTGTGTGTGTGTGAGAGAGAGAGAGATGTATGTGTGTGTGTGTGTGTGTGTGAGTGAGAGACGTGTGTGTGTGTGTGTGTGTGTGTGTGTGTGTGTGTGTGTGTGTGTGTGTGTGTGTGTGTGTGTGTGTGTGTGTGTGTGTGTGTGTGTGTGTGTGTGAGAGAGATAGAGACTGGGC
>NC_048574.1:81774336-81786836 GCF_013265735.2 Oncorhynchus mykiss
AAAGAGAGAGAGAGAGAGGCGGGAGGGAGAGAGAGAGAGAGGTGGGAGGGAAGAGAGAGAGAGAGAGAGGTGGGAGGGAAGAGAGAGAGAGAGGTGGGAGGGAAGAGAGAGAGAGAGAAAGAGAGAGGGAGGGTAGAGAGAGAGAGAGAAAGAGAGAGAGAGGAAGGGTAGAGAAGGAGAGAGGGAGAGAGGGAGAAAGAGAGAGGAAGGGTAGAGAAGGAGAGAGGGAGGAAGAGAGAAAGAGAGAGGAGGTAGAAGGAGGTGATACTGAATGACGGCTTGCGGGGGGTAATGAGTTAAACACATAACCCTGTGATCATACTGTCAACCAACACACACACACACACACACACACACACACACACACCATCTCTGCTACAGTGGATGGAGGAAAGGTGCGTAAAGGTCATTATAATGTAAAGGATTGGAATATCATGTCAGCAGTGGAAAGGTCGAAGTAGGTTAACAGTCATATAAAACATTACCCTGACTAGATAACTACCTGGAGTCATATAACACATTACTCTGACTAGATAACTACCTGGAGTCATATAAAACATTACTCTGACTAGACTAGATAACTACCTGGAGTCATATAACACATTACTCTGACTAGATAACTACCTGGAGTCATATAAAACATTACTCTGACTAGATAACTACCTGGAGTCATATAAAACATTACCCTGACTAGATAACTACCTGGAGTCATATAAAACATTACTCTGACTAGATAACTACCTGGAGTCATATACAACATTACTCTGACTAGATAACTACCTGGAGTCATATAACGCATTACCCTGACTAGATAACTACCTGGACTCATATAAAACATTACTCTGACTAGATAACTACCTGGAGTCATATAAAACATTACTCTGACTAGACTAGATAACTACCTGGAGTCATATAACACATTACTCTGACTAGATAACTACCTGGACTCATATACAACATTACTCTGACTAGATAACTACCTGGACTCATATACAACATTACTCTGACTAGATAACTACCTGGAGTCATATAACACATTACTCTGACTAGACTAGATAACTACCTGGAGTCATATACAACATTACCCTGACTAGATAACTACCTGGAGTCATATAAAACATTACTCTGACTAGATAACTACCTGGAGTCATATACAACATTACTCTGACTAGATAACTACCTGGAGTCATATAAAACATTACTCTGACTAGATAACTACCTGGAGTCATATACAACATTACTCTGACTAGATAACTACCGGGAGTCATATACAACATTACTCTGACTAGACTAGATAACTACCTGGAGTCATATACAACATTACTCTGACTAGATAACTACCTGGACTCATATACAACATTACTCTGACTAGATAACTACCTGGAGTCATATACAACATTACTCTTACTAGACTAGATAACTACCTGGAGTCATATACAACATTACTCTGACTAGACTAGATAACTACCTGGAGTCATATACAACATTACCCTGACTAGATAAGTACCTGGACTCATATACAACATTACTCTGACTAGATAACTACCTGGACTCATATACAACATTACTCTGACTAGATAACTACCTGGAGTCATATAAAACATTACTCTGACTAGACTAGATAACTACCTGGAGTCATATAAAACATTACTCTGACTAGACTAGATACAGTGCCTTGCGAAAGTATTCGGCCCCCTTGAACTTTGCGACCTTTTGCCACATTTCAGGCTTCAAACATAAAGATATAAAAGTGTATTTTTTTGTGAAGAATCAACAACAAGTGGGACACAATCATGAAGTGGTATGACATTTATTGGATATTTCAAACTTTTTTAACAAATCAAAAACTGAAAAATTGGCGTGCAAAATTATTCACCCCATTTTACTTTCAGTGCAGCAACCTCTCTCCAGAAGTTCAGTGAGGATCTCTGAATGATCCAAGGTTGACCTAAATGACTAATGATGATAAATACAATCCACCTGTGTGTAATCAAGTCTCCGTATAAATGCACCTGCACTGTGATAGTCTCAGAGGTCCGTCAAAAGCGCAGAGAGCATCATGAAGAACAAGGAACACACCAGGCAGGTCCGAGATACTGTTGTGAAGAAGTTTAAAGCAGGATTTGGATACAAAAAGATTTCCCAAGCTTTAAACATCCCAAGGAGCACTGTGCAAGCGATAATATTGAAATGGAAGGAGTATCAGACCACTGCAAATCTACCAAGACCTGGCCGTCCCTCTAAACTTTCAGCTCATACAAGGAGAAGACTGATCAGAGATGCAGCCAAGAGGCCCATGATCACTCTGGATGAACTGCAGAGATCTACAGCTGAGGTGGGAGACTCTGTCCATAGGACAACAACCAGTCGTATATTGCACAAATCTGGCCTTTATGGAAGAGTGGCAAGAAGAAAGCCATTTCTTAAAGATATCCATAAAAAGTGTCGTTTAAAGTTTGCCACAAGCCACCTGGGAGACACACCAAACATGTGGAAGAAGGTGCTCTGGTCAGATGAAACCAAAATTGAACTTTTTGGCAACAATGCAAGATGTTATGTTTGGCGTAAAAGCAACACAGCTCATCACCCTGAACACACCATCCCCACTGTCAAACGTGGTGGTGGCAGCATCATGGTTTGGGCCTGCTTTTCTTCAGCAGGGACAGGGAAGATGGTTAAAATTGATGGGAAGATGGATGGAGCCAAATACAGGACCATTCTGGAAGAAAACCTGATGGAGTCTGCAAAAGACCTGAGACTGGGACGGAGATTTGTCTTCCAACAAGACAATGATTCAAAACATAAAGCAAAATCTACAATGGAATGGTTCAAAAATAAACATATCCAGGTGTTTGAATGGCCAAGTCAAAGTCCAGACCTGAATCCAATCGAGAAGCTGTGGAAAGAACTGAAAACTGCTGTTCACAAATGCTCTCCATCCAACCTCACTGAGCTCGAGCTGTTTTGCAAGGAGGAATGGGAAAAAAATTCAGTCTCTCGATGTGCAAAACTGATAGAGACATACCCCAAGCGACTTACAGCTGTAATCGCAGCAAAAGGTGGCGCTACAAAGTATTAACTTAAGGGGGCTGAATAATTTTGCACTCCCAATGTTTCAGTTTTTGATTTGTTAAAAAAGTTTGAAATATCCAATAAATGTCGTTCCACTTCATGATTTTGTCCCACTTGTTGTTGATTCTTCACAAAAAAATACAGTTTTATATCGTTATGTTTGAAGCCTGAAATGTGGCAAAAGGTCGCAAAGTTCAAGGGGGCCGAATACTTTCGCAAGGCACTGTAACTACCTGGAGTCATATACAACATTACTCTGACTGGATAACTACCTGGAGTCATATACAACATTACTCTGACTAGATAACTACCTGGAGTCATATACAACATTACTCTGACTAGATAACTACCTGGAGTCATATACAACATTACTCTGACTAGATAACTACCTGGAGTCATATAAAACATTACTCTGACTAGACTAGATAACTACCTGGAGTCATATAAAACATTACTCTGACTAGATAACTACCTGGACTCATATAAAACATTACTCTGACTAGATAACTACCTGGAGTCATATACAACATTACTCTGACTAGCCTAGATAACTACCTGGAGTCATATACAACATTACTCTGCCTAGATAACTACCGGGAGTCATATACAACATTACTCTGACTAGATAACTACCTGGAGTCATATACAACATTACTCTGACTAGCCTAGATTACTACCTGGACTCATATAAAACATTACTCTGACTAGATAACTACCGGGAGTCATACAAAACATTACTCTGACTAGATAACTACCTGGAGTCATATACAACATTACTCTGACTAGATAACTACCTGGAGTCATATACAACATTACTCTGACTAGATAACTACCTGGAGTCATATACAACATTACTCTGACTAGATAACTACCTGGAGTCATATACAACATTACTCTGACTAGATAACTACCTGGAGTCATATAAAACATTACTCTGACTAGACTAGATAACTACCTGGAGTCATATACAACATTACTCTGACTGGATAACTACCTGGAGTCATATACAACATTACTCTGACTAGATAACTACCTGGAGTCATATACAACATTACTCTGACTAGATAACTACCTGGAGTCATATACAACATTACTCTGACTAGATAACTACCTGGAGTCATATAAAACATTACTCTGACTAGATAACTACCTGGACTCATATAAAACATTACTCTGACTAGATAACTACCTGGAGTCATATAAAACATTACTCTGACTAGATAACTACCTGGACTCATAAAAAACATTACTCTGACTAGATAACTACATGGAGTCATATACAACATTACTCTGACTAGCCTAGATAACTACCTGGAGTCATATACAACATTACTCTGACTAGATAACTACCGGGAGTCATATACAACATTACTCTGACTAGATAACTACCTGGAGTCATATACAACATTACTCTGACTAGCCTAGATAACTACCTGGACTCATATAAAACATTACTCTGACTAGATAACTACCGGGAGTCATACAAAACATTACTCTGACTAGATAACTACCTGGAGTCATATACAACATTACTCTGACTAGATAACTACCTGGAGTCATATACAACATTAACCTGACTAGATAACTACCTGGAGTCATATACAACATTACTCTGACTAGATAACTACCTGGAGTCATATAAAACATTACTCTGACTAGACTAGATAACTACCTGGAGTCATATACAACATTACTCTGACTGGAAAACTACCTGGAGTCATATACAACATTACTCTGACTAGATAACTACCTGGAGTCATATACAACATTACTCTGACTAGATAACTACCGGGAGTCATATACAACATTACTCTGACTAGATAACTACCTGGAGTCATATACAACATTACTCTGACTAGCCTAGATAACTACCTGGACTCATATAAAACATTACTCTGTGTCACGTTCTGACCTCTATTTCCTTTGTTTTGCTTTTATTTAGTATGGTCAGGGCGTGAGTTGGGTGGGCAGTCTATGTTTGTTTTTCTATGTTTTGGGGCAGTTCTATGTTTTCGGCCTAGTATGGTTCTCAATCAGAGGCAGGTGTCATTAGTTGTCTCTGATTGAGAATCATACTTAGGTAGCCTGGGTTTCACTGTTTGTTTGTGGGTGATTGTTCCTGTCTTTGTGTTTACACCAGATTGGGCTGTTTTGAGTTCTCACGTTTCTTGTTTTCGTTAGTTTGTTCATGTATAGTGTCTTCATTAAACTACAATGAACAACCACCACGCTGCGTTTTGGTCCGCCTCTACTCCACAACAAGAGAACCGTTACAGAATCACCCACCACAACAGGACCAAGCGGTGTGGTAATGGGCAAAGGAAAAAGCAGCAGCAGGAGCAGCGCGAGGAGGTATGGACATGGGAGGACGAATTAGACGGTAAAGGACCTTGGGCTCAGCCAGGAGAGTATCGCCGCCCCAAGGAAGAACGGGAGGCGGCGAAAGCGGAGAGGCGCTGGTATGAGGAGGCAGCGCGGCGTCGTGGATGGAAGCCCGGGAGTCAGCCCCAAAAATGTCTTGGGGGGGGGGCTAACAGGGAGTATGGCTACGCCAGGTAGGAGACCTGAGCCAACTTCCTGTGGTTACCGGTGGGCTAGAGAGACCGGGCAGGCACCGTGTTATGCTGTGGAGCGCACGGTGTCCCCAGTGCGGGTGCACAGCCCGGTGCGGTACATTCCAGCTCCGCGTATCGGCCGGGCTAGAGTGGGCATCGAGCCAAGTGCCATGAAGCCGGCTCTACGCATCTGGTCTCCAGTGCGTCTCCTTGGGCCGGCTTACATGGCACCAGCCTTGCGCACGGTGTCCCCGGTTCGCCTGCATAGCCCAGTGCGGGCTATTCCACCACGCCGCACTGGCAGGGCGACCGGGACCATTCAACCGGGTAAGGTTGGGCAGGCTCGGTGCTCAAGAGCTCCAGTGCGCCTGCACGGCCCGGTCTATCCGTCACCACCTCCACACCCCAGCCCTCCGGTGGCAGCTCCCCGTACCAGGCTGTCTCTCCGGCCCATCCGTCCAGAGCCTTCCTCCTCTCCAGCGCTGCCGGAGTCTCCCGCCTCTCCGGCGCTACCAGAGCCTTCCTCCTCTCCAGCGCTGCCGGAGCCTCCCGCCTGTCCGGCGCCTCTGCCGGAGCCTCCCGCCTGTCCGGCGCCTCTGCCGGAGCCTCCCGCCTGTCCGGCGCCTCTGCCGGAGCCTCCCGCCTGTCCGGCGCCTCTGCCGGAGCCTCCCGCCTGTCCCTCTGTCCCGAGCAGCTGTCCCTCTGTCCCAAGCAGCCCCTCGGTCCCGAGCAGCTGCCGCCCCTCTGTCCCGAGCTGCTGCCGCCCCTCTGTCCCGAGCAGCTGCCGCCCCTCTGTCCCGAGCAGCTGCTTCACCTCTGTCCCGAGCTGCCCCTCTGTCCCAAGCAGCCCCTCTGTCCAGTGGGGTCATTGAAAGGGGTGGGCATGGTGAGTAAGCCACGGAGGCGGACAATAAGGCGGACTAAGACAATGGCGAAGTGGGGTCCGCGTCCCGCGCCAGAGCCGCCACCGCGGACAGACGCCCACCCAGACCCTCCCCTATAGGTCAAGGTTTTGCGGCCGGAGTCCGCACCTTTGGGGGGGGGGTACTGTCACGTTCTGACCTCTATTTCCTTTGTTTTGCTTTTATTTAGTATGGTCAGGGCGTGAGTTGGGTGGGCAGTCTATGTTTGTTTTTCTATGTTTTGGGGCAGTTCTATGTTTTCGGCCTAGTATGGTTCTCAATCAGAGGCAGGTGTCATTAGTTGTCTCTGATTGAGAATCATACTTAGGTAGCCTGGGTTTCACTGTTTGTTTGTGGGTGATTGTTCCTGTCTTTGTGTTTACACCAGATTGGGCTGTTTTGAGTTCTCACGTTTCTTGTTTTCGTTAGTTTGTTCATGTATAGTGTCTTCATTAAACTACAATGAACAACCACCACGCTGCGTTTTGGTCCGCCTCTACTCCACAACAAGAGAACCGTTACACTCTGACTAGATAACTACCGGAGTCATACAAAACATTACTCTGACTAGATAACTACCTGGAGTCATATACAACATTACTCTGACTAGATAACTACCTGGAGTCATATACAACATTACTCTGACTAGACTAGATAACTACCTGGAGTCATATACAACATTACTCTGACTAGATAAGTACCTGGAGTCATATACAACATTACTCTGACTAGATAACTACCTGGAGTCATATACAACATTACTCTGACTAGATAACTACCTGGAGTCATATACAACATTACTCTGACCAGATAACTACATGGAGTCATATAAAACATTACTCTGACTAGATAAGTACCTGGAGTCATAAACAACATTACTCTGACTAGATAACTACCTGGAGTCATATACAACATTACTCTGACTAGACTAGATAACTACCTGGAGTCATATACAACATTACTCTGACTAGATAACTACCTGGAGTCATATACAACATTACTCTGACTAGATAACTCCGTGGAGTCATATACAACATTACTCTGACTAGATAACTACCTGGAGTCATATAAAACATTACTCTGACTAGATAAGTACCTGGAGTCATATACAACATTACTCTGACTGGATAACTACCTGGAGTCATATAAAACATTACTCTGACTAGATAACAACCTGGAGTCATATATAACATTACTCTGACTAGACTAGATAACTACCTGGAGTCATATACAACATTACTCTGACTAGACTAGATAACTACCTGGAGTCATATACAACATTACTCTGACTAGATAACTCCGTGGAGTCATATACAACATTACTCTGACTAGCCTAGATAACTACCTGGAGTCATATACAACATTACCCTGACTAGATAACTACCTGGAGTCATATACAACATTACTCTGACTAGATAACTACCTGGAGTCATATAAAACATTACTCTGACTAGATAAGTACCTGGAGTCATATACAACATTACTCTGACTAGATAACTCCGTGGAGTCATATACAACATTACTCTGACTAGCCTAGATAACTACCTGGAGTCATATACAACATTACCCTGACTAGATAACTACCTGGAGTCATATACAACATTACTCTGACTAGACTAGATAACTACCTGGAGTCATATACAACATTACTCTGACTAGACTAGATAACTACCTGGAGTCATATACAACATTACTCTGACTGGATAACTACCTGGAGTCATATAAAACATTACTCTGACTAGATAACAACCTGGAGACATATAAAACATTACCCTGACTAGATAACTACCTGGAGTCATATACAACATTACTCTGACTAGATAACTACCTGGAGTCATATAAGACATTACTCTGACTAGATAACTAGCTGGAGTCATATAAAACATTACTCTGACTAGATAACTACCTGGAGTCATATACAACATTACTGTGACTAGATAACTACCTGGAGTCATATAAAACATTACTCTGACTAGATAACTACCTGGAGTCATATACAACATTACTCTGACTAGATAACTACCTGGAGTCATATACAACATTACTCTGACTGGATAACTACCTGGAGTCATATAAAACATTACTCTGACTAGATAACAACCTGGAGTCATATAAAACATCACCCTGACTAGATAACTACCTGGAGTCATATACAACATTACTCTGACTAGATAACTACCTGGAGTCATATAAAACATTACTCTGACTAGATAACTACCTGGAGTCATATACAACATTACTCTGACTAGACTAGATAACTACCTGGAGTCATATACAACATTACTCTGACTAGATAACTACCTGGAGTCATATAAAACATTACTCTGACTAGATAACTACCTGGAGTCATATACAACATTACTCTGACTAGATAACTACCTGGAGTCATATACAACATTACTCTGACTAGATAACTACCTGGAGTCATATAAAACATTACTCTGACTAGATAAGTACCTGGAGTCATATACAACATTACTCTGACTAGATAACTCCGTGGAGTCATATACAACATTACTCTGACTAGCCTAGATAACTACCTGGAGTCATATACAACATTACCCTGACTAGATAACTACCTGGAGTCATATACAACATTACTCTGACTAGACTAGATAACTACCTGGAGTCATATACAACATTACTCTGACTAGACTAGATGACTACCTGGAGTCATATACAACATTACTCTGACTGGATAACTACCTGGAGTCATATAAAACATTACTCTGACTAGATAACAACCTGGAGTCATATAAAACATTACCCTGACTAGATAACTACCTGGAGTCATATACAACATTACTCTGACTAGATAACTACCTGGAGTCATATAAGACATTACTCTGACTAGATAACTAGCTGGAGTCATATAAAACATTACTCTGACTAGATAACTACCTGGAGTCATATACAACATTACTCTGACTAGATAACTACCTGGAGTCATATAAAACATTACTCTGACTAGATAACTACCTGGAGTCATATACAACATTACTCTGACTAGATAACTACCTGGAGTCATATACAACATTACTCTGACTGGATAACTACCTGGCGTCATATAAAACATTACTCTGACTAGATAACAACCTGGAGTCATATAAAACATTACTCTGACTAGATAACTACCTGGAGTCATATACAACATTACTCTGACTAGATAACTACCTGGAGTCATATAAGACATTACTCTGACTAGATAACTACCTGGAGTCATATAAAACATTACTCTGACTAGATAACTACCTGGAGTCATATACAACATTACTCTGACTAGATAACTACCTGGAGTCATATACAACATTACTCTGACTAGACTAGATAACTACCTGGAGTCATATACAACATTACCCTGACTAGATAACTACCTGGAGTCATATAAAACATTACTCTGACTAGATAACTACCTGGAGTCATATACAACATTACTCTGACTAGATAACTACCTGGAGTCATATACAACACTACTCTGACTAGATAACTACCTGGAGTCATATACAACATTACTCTGACTAGATAACAACCTGGAGTCATATACAACATTACTCTGACTAGATAACTACCTGGAGTCATATAAAACATTACTCTGACTAGACTAGATAACTACCTGGAGTCATATACAACATTACTCTGACTAGATAACTACCTGGAGTCATATAAAACATTACTCTGACTAGATAACTACCTGGAGTCATATACAACATTACTCTGACTAGATAACTACCTGGAGTCATATACAACATTACCCTGACTAGATAACTACCTGGAGTCATATACAACATTACTCTGACTAGACTAGATAACTACCTGGAGTCATATACAACATTACTCTGACTAGATAACTACCTGGAGTCATATACAACATTACTCTGACTAGATAACTACCTGGAGTCATATACAACATTACTCTGACTAGATAACTACATGGAGTCATATAAAACATTACTCTGACTAGACTAGATAACTACCTGGAGTCATATACAACATTACTCTGACTAGATAACTACCTGGACTCATATAAAACATTACTCTGACTAGATAACTACCTGGAGTCATATACAACATTACTCTGACTAGATAACTACCTGGAGTCATATACAACATTACTCTGACTAGATAACTACCTGGAGTCATATAAAACATTACTCTGACTAGATAACTACCTGGAGTCATATACAACATTACTCTGACTAGATAACTACCTGGACTCATATAAAACATTACTCTGACTAGATAACTACCTGGAGTCATATACAACATTACTCTGACTAGATAACTACCTGGAGTCATATAAAACATTACTCTGACTAGATAACTACCTGGAGTCATATACAACATTACTCTTACTAGATCACTACCACTAAAGACATTTCACAAAAAAAAACTCCCTACCTAAAAACTCTCTCTCATCCACCCTTCCTCCCTCTACCTCTCTCTCATCTTCCATCCCTCCACCCCTCATCTCTCATCCTCCTTCCCTCCACCTCTCTCTCATCCTCCATCCCTCCACCTCTCTCTCATCCTCCATCCCTCCACCTCTCTCTCATCCTCCATCCCTCCACCTCTCTCTCATCCTCCCTCCCTCCACCTCTCTCTCATTCTCCATCCCTCCACCTCTCTCTCATCCTCCCTCCCTCCACCTCTCTCTCATCCTCCATCCCTCCACCTCACTCTCATCCTCCATCCCTCCACCTCTCTCTCATCCTCCATCCCCCCACCTCTCTCTCATCCTCCATCCCCCCACCTCTCTCTCATCCTCCATCCCTCCACCAATTATATTAAACATTTTGTTATCGTTGCCAAAGCAAGTGAAAACTCAAAGAAAAAACCTATACAAATGAACAGTAAACACTTACAAAAGTTCCAAAAAGCAATAGAGACATTTCAAATGTCATATTAGGGCTATGTACAGTCTCTTTCTCATCTCTCTCTCTTTTTCTTCCTCCATTTCATCCCTCTTCACTAATCAACCAACCCAATTACCCAGATGCCCCAGCATCACCTCCCTACGGGAGCTCCGCAGGGCCAAAAAAACACCAGCAGTGACTGACGCTAATTTGGATGACTTTTTGCCCTGTTTTTAACTACCGCTGTTTTCTCTCCCCCCTCCCTCTGTTCTCCCTCCCTCTGTTCTCCCTCCTCCCTCTCTGTTCTCCCTCCTCCCTCTGTTCTCCCTCCTCCCTATCTGTTCTCCCTCCTCCCTCTCTGTTCTCCCTCCTCCCTATCTGTTCTCCCTCCTCCCTCTCTGTTCTCCCTCCTCCCTCTCTGTTCTCCCTCCTCCCTATCTGTTCTCCCTCCTCTCTCTCTGTTCTCCCTCCTCTCTCTCTGTTCTCCCTCCTCCCTCTCTGTTCTCCCTCCTCCCTATCTGTTCTCCCTCTTCCGTCTCTGTTCTCCCTCCTCCCTATCTGTTCTCCCTCTTCCCTCTCTGTTCTCCCTCCTCCCTCTCTGTTTTCCCTCTTCCCTCTCTGTTCTCCCTCCTCCCTCTCTGTTCTCCCTCCTCCCTCTGTTCTCCTCCTCCCTCTCTGTTCTCCCTCCTCCCTCTGTTCTCCCTCCTCCCTCTCTGTTCTCCCTCCTCCCTCTGTTCTCCCTCCTCCCTCTCTGTTCTCCCTCCTCCCTCTGTTCTCCCTCTCTGTTCTCCCTCTTCCCTCTCTGTTCTCCCTCCCTCTGTTCTCCCTCCTCCCTCTCTGTTCTCCCTCCTCCCTATGTTCTCCCACCTCCTTCTCTGTTCTCCCACCTCCCTCTGTTCTGTCTCCTCCCTCTCTGTTCTCCCTCCTCCCTCTCTGTTCTCCTTCCTCCCTCTCTGTTTTCCTCCTCCCTCTCTGTTCTCCTCCTCCCTCTCTGTTCTCCCTCCTCCCTCTCTGTTCTCCTCCTCCCTCTCTGTTCTCCCTCCTCCCTCTCTGTTCTCCCTCCTCCCTCTCTGTTCTCCCTCCTCCTCTCGTCTCTCAGAAGGAGCGCAGATACAAAA
>NC_048574.1:81789336-81816836 GCF_013265735.2 Oncorhynchus mykiss
AGTAATATTTTTCTCTCCATTTTGACATTGTTTTTAAATCGTCCCCCTTTCCACAATATTGACGTTTTTTTTTAAATATTTTCTGTTATTTTGTATTTTAATTATTAGATTTTTTGTAATGTAACGAGATTTGTTACATTTTCCTCACACTTATATCAGTGTATCTTTAGTTTAAAACAGGCTTTAGACTCAGGCTTTGGTGAAGGCTACAGATATGTTTTCATTCTCAACTCTGGAGGGAGTTCTCTCCTTTCATTTAGATACAAAAAAATAATAATAATTTAAAACCAAATTTAGCATTTTTTTTTTTTCAACATTTCATTCTCTTAACGTTTTTCTGTTGTCTTTTAAATGTGAAAAAATGTTTTTTTTTAAAAACGTGTTGACAGGAAGTTATGGAGCCGAGGACGCTCTATGTTGTCAGATTGTTTTTGAAAAGGCCACAGTTTTCTGTGCGTAAGGTTTTCCAGCGGGCCCTGGTCAAATGGAGGGTACTACTGTACGTAAAGACTACGGTGACATTTAGTTGAGTACATTTATTTTATTTATGTTTTACTGAAAGCTGAACCGTGAATATATTCTAGATTGATATTATAATATTATAACGTTGATTTATTGTAAATAGCATTTTTTTTGTGCCACTGATTTGTTGATGTTGTTGTCGTCGTCACGGTGATATTTAAATGTTGTGTTTTTTTTTTAGGAAGGCTCTTTTTATCTCGTATGGTTTTATATGGAGATACACAAAAATGAAAAATATGAATAAATAATGATAAAATGTACATCAAATTATTATCAGATTTTAGTATGGAAATGTTTAGGTTTAATCCTCCAGTCAGAAGTGGGAGATACAATGGAAACTAACCAAGATAATGACTGAATTGTTTGCTGGGAGATACAATGGAAACTAACCAAGATAATGACTGAATTGTTTGCTGGGAGATACAATGGAAACTAACCAAGATAATGACTCAATTGTTTGCTGGGAGATACAATGGAAACTAACCAAGATAATGACTGAATTGTTTGCTGGGAGATACAATGGAAACTAACCAAGATAATGACTGAATTGTTTGCTGGGAGATACAATGGAAACTAACCAAGATAATGACTGAATTGTTTGCTGGGAGACACAATGGAAACTAACCAAGATAATGACTGAATTGTTTGCTGGGAGATACAATGGAAACTAACCAAGATAATGACTGAATTGTTTGCTGGGAGATACAATGGAAACTGACCAAGATAATGACTGAATTGTTTGCTGGGAGATACAGTGGAAACTAACCAAGATAATGACTGAATTGTTTGCTGGGAGATACAATGGAAATTAACCAAGATAATGACTGAATTGTTTGCTGGGAGATACAATGGAAACTAACCAAGATAATGACTGAATTGTTTGCTGGGAGATACAATGGAAACTAACCAAGATAATGACTGAATTGTTTGCTGGGAGATACAATGGAAACTAACCAAGATAATGACTGAATTGTTTGCTGGGAGATACAATGGAAACTAACCAAGATAATGACTCAATTGTTTGCTGGGAGATACAATGGAAACTAACCAAGATAATGACTGAATTGTTTGCTGGGAGACACAATGGAAACTAACCAAGATAATGACTGAATTGTTTGCTGGGAGATACAATGGAAACTAACCAAGATAATGACTGAATTGTTTGCTGGGAGATACAATGGAAACTAACCAAGATAATGACTGAATTGTTTGCTGGGAGATACAATGGAAACTAACCAAGATAATGACTGAATTGTTTGCTGGGAGATACAATGGAAACTAACCAAGATAATGACTGAATTGTTTGCTGGGAGATACAATGGAAACTAACCAAGATAATGACTGAATTGTTTGCTGGGAGATACAATGGAAACTAACCAAGATAATGACTGAATTGTTTGCTGGGAGATACAATGGAAACTAACCAAGATAATGACTGAATTGTTTGCTGGGAGATACAATGGAAACTAACCAAGATAATGACTGAATTGTTTGCTGGGAGATACAATGGAAACTAACCAAGATAATGACTGAATTGTTTGCTGGGAGATACAATGGAAACTAACCAAGATAATGACTGAATTGTTTGCTGGGAGATACAATGGAAACTAACCAAGATAATGACTGAATTGTTTGCTGGGAGATACAATGGAAACTAACCAAGATAATGACTGAATTGTTTGCTGGGAGATACAATGGAAACTAACCAAGATAATGACTGAATTGTTTGCTGGGAGATACAATGGAAACTAACCAAGATAATGACTGAATTGTTTGCTGGGAGATACAGTGGAAACTAACCAAGATAATGACTGAATTGTTTGCTGGGAGATACAATGGAAACTAACCAAGATAATGACTGAATTGTTTGCTGGGAGATACAATGGAAACTAACCAAGATAATGACTGAATTGTTTGCTGGGAGATACAATGGAAACTAACCAAGATAATGACTGAATTGTTTGCGGTCGTAATACGATGAGAAAAATTATGCGTCTTGTCTTCAGAAAACAAAGACTATATATTTGTATTGTGTATGAAATGCATTTGAAGATGTGATTTTGTGTTAAAAGGCATTGAAACAAGTCCAGGTAGAATACAGACAGAAACAGGAAGGTGTGTCAGAAAAGGGTTTGCCTTTGGAACGACCTCATTGGGTGTCACTAAGCAACCTATTCCCTATATAGTGCACTGTTGCCCCATTGGGCCCTGGTCAAAAGTAGTGGGGTGTCATTTGGGATGCACGACCCTGATTCTTTTCCCTTTCCAGCCCTCCAGGTTCTGACAGAACGGTGAATATTATGACATTATTATGAGATCGGGAAAAGCCAAAGAAGAGACAGGGATTATTATTACTGTCAGGAGGAGGAGGAGGAGGAGGAGGAGGAGAAGAATAAGAAAGAGAAGAAGGAGGAGGAGGAGGAGAAGAAAGAGAAGGAGGAGGAGAAGAAGGAGGAGGAGGAGGAGAAGAAGAAGAAAGAGAAGGAGGAGGAGAAGAAGGAGGAGGAGGAGAATGAGGAGGAGGAGGAGGAGAAGGAGGAGGAGGAGAAGAAGGAGGAGGAGAAAAAGGAGGAGGAGAAGGAAGAGGAGGAGGAGAAGAAGGAGAAGGAGAAGGAAAAGGAGGAGGAAAAGGAGGAAAGGAGTAGGAGAAGGAGAAGGAAAATGAGTAGTAGGAGGAGAAGATAGTAAATAGAGAGGTCAGCAGAATGGAACAGTTTAATATTCTCATGAGAGGAGGGGGACAGGACAGAGGAGGAGGATATATGAGATTAGGTGAAGGAGGGGGATAGGACAGAGGAGGAGGATATATGAGATTAGGTGAAGGAGGGGGACAGGACAGAGGAGGAGGAGATATGATGAGATTAGGTGAAGGAGGTGAACAGGACAGAGGAGGGGGAGATATGAGATTAGGTGAAGGAGGGGAACAGGACAGAGGAGGGGGAGATATGATGAGATTAGGTGAAGGAGGGGGACAGGACAGAGGAGGGGGAGATATGATGAGATTAGGTGAAGGAGGGGAACAGGACAGAGGAGGGGGAGATATGATGAGATTAGGTGAAGGAGGGGAACAGGACAGAGGAGGAGAAGATATGAGGAGATTAGGTGAATGAGGGGGACAGGACAGAGGAGGAGGAGATATGAGATTAGGTGAAGGAGGGGGACAGGACAGAGGAGGAGGAGATATGATGAGATTAGGTGAAGGAGGGGAACAGGACAGAGGAGGGGGAGATATGAGATTAGGTGAAGGAGGGGAACAGGACAGAGGAGGGGGAGATATGAGATTAGGTGAAGGAGGGGGACAGGACAGAGGAGGGGGAGATATGATGAGATTAGGTGAAGGAGGGGGACAGGACAGAGGAGGAGGAGATATGATGAGATTAGGTGAAGGAGGGGAACAGGACAGAGGAGGAGGAGATATGAGATTAGGTGAAGGAGGGGGACAGGACAGAGGAGGAGGAGATATGATGAGATTAGGTGAAGGAGGGGAACAGGACAGAGGAGGGGGAGATATGAGATTAGGTGAAGGAGGGGAACAGGACAGAGGAGGGGGAGATATGAGATTAGGTGAAGGAGGGGGACAGGACAGAGGAGGGGGAGATATGATGAGATTAGGTGAAGGAGGGGGACAGGACAGAGGAGGAGGAGATATGATGAGATTAGGTGAAGGAGGGGAACAGGACAGAGGAGGGGGAGATATGAGATTAGGTGAAGGAGGGGAACAGGACAGAGGAGGAGGAGATATAATGAGATTAGGTGAAGGAGGGGAACAGGACAGAGGAGGAGGAGATATGAGGAGATTAGGTGAAGGAGGTGAACAGGACAGAGGAGGAGGAGATATGATGAGATTAGGTGACGGAGGGGGACAGGACAGAGGGGGAGATATGAGATTAGGTGAAGGAGGGGGACAGGACAGAGGAGGAGGAGATATGATGAGATTAGGTGAAGGAGGGGGACAGGACAGAGGAGGGGGAGATGTGATGAGATTAGGTGAAGGAGGTGAACAGGACAGAGGAGGAGGAGATATGATGAGATTAGGTGAAGGAGGGGGACAGGACAGAGTGGGAGATATGAGATTAGGTGAAGGAGGGGAACAGGACAGAGGAGGGGGAGATATGATGAGATTAGGTGAAGGAGGCGAACAGGACAGAGGAGGGGGAGATATGAGATTAGGTGAAGGAGGGGAACAGGACAGAGGAGGGGGAGATATGAGATTAGGTGAAGGAGGGGGACAGGACAGAGGAGGAGGGGAGAGGGGAAAGGGAGAGCGAGAGAAAGATGGGAGAAAGAGGAGAGAGAGAGGGAAAGACAGAGATAGAGGAGAGAGAGAGATAAAGATTGAGAGAGATAGAGAAGAGAGAGAGAGACAGACAGAAAGATAGGAGAGGTAAAGAGAGAGGTGGAGAGGAGAGGGGAAAAGGGAGAGCGAGAGACAGAGAGAGACAGAGGAGATGCAAAGAGAGAGAAATAGAGAGACAGGCAGGAGAAGGAGAGAGGGAGCAGGGAAAGGTTGTAGAGATACAGACAGGAGAAGGAGAGAGGGAGCAGGGAGAGGTTGTGATGGAACAGCAGGTTGCGTCTCCTCTGGGGACAGGGGGTTTCACCGCTCTGCAGAGGACAAAGGGAGTGTGTGTGTGTGTGTGTGTCGTGTGTGTGTGGCCCCTGCCCCACTGTGCGGTACAGTACCACCCACAATGACAGACCCTCAATGTCACGCCTGTCAATCAAAAAGACCCCTCGACCAATGGAAACCCTCCCTCTCTGTCCGTGAGCCAATGAGGTCAGAGCAATGGCAAGATGTGTTCCAGAACTATACAATGGATAAGTTCCAAATGGCACCCTGTACCCTTTATATAGTGACAACAACTCATAGGACCCTGGTCTAAAGTAGTACCCTTTATATAGTGACAACAACTCATAGGACCCTGGTCTAAAGTAGTACCCTTTATAGTGACAACAACTCATAGGGTCCTGGTCTAAAGTAGTACCCTTTATAGTGACAACAACTCATAGGACCCTGGTCTAAAGTAGTACCCTTTATAGTGACAACAACTCATAGGACCCTGGTCTAAAGTAGTACCCTTTATAGTGACAACAACTCATAGGACCCTGGTCTAAAGTAGTACCCTTTATAGTGACAACAACTCATAGGACCCTGGTCTAAAGTAGTACCCTTTATAGTGACAACAACTCATAGGACCCTGGTCTAAAGTAGTACCCTTTATAGTGACAACAACTCATAGGGCCCTGGTCTAAAGTAGTACCCTTTATAGTGACAACAACTCATAGGGTCCTGGTCTAAAGTAGTACCCTTTATAGTGACAACAACTCATAGGACCCTGGTCTAAAGTAGTACCCTTTATAGTGACAACAACTCATAGGGCCCTGGTCTATAGTAATGCACTATATAGGGAATAGGGCTCTGGTCTATAGTAGTGCACAATATAGGGAATAGGGCTCTGGTCTAAAGTAGTGCACTATATAGGGAATAGGGCTCTGGTCACTAGTAGTTCACTATATAGGGAATAGGGCTCTGGTCTATAGTAGTGCACAATATAGGGAATAGGGCTCTGGTCTAAAGTAGTGCACTATATAGGGAATAGTGTGCTATTTTAGGACTCAGCCTCGGTGTCCTTGTGTAGTTGAGTTGAAGGGCTTTAGATGGAGTGGAGATGAAGAGACGATGACTGTATTCACTTCCTGTCTGTCCAACGGTCGATACTTCTTCAAATTGACACTAGCGGATTGTGCGTGCGTGCGTGCGTGCGTGTGTGCGTGCGTGTGTGTGTGTGTGCGTGCGTGCGTGCGTGTGTGTGCGTGTGTATCTACAAAGAAAAAAGTAAAAGTCTTATGAGAATGAAGAAATACAGAGAAATACGACTCTAGGAAGTAAAATGGAATAAAATAAAAGATTGCAGGACCAGAGAAAGGTTCTGAGTTAAATAAAAGACTGGAGGACCAGAGAGTTAAATAAAAGACTGGAGAACCAGAGAAAGACTGGAGGACCAGAGAAAGGTTCTGAGATAAATAAAAGACTGGAGGACCAGAGAGTTAAATAAAAGACTGGAGGACCAGAGAAAGACTGGAGGACCAGAGAAAGGTTCTGAGATAAATAAAAGACTGGAGGACCAGAGAGTTAAATAAAAGACTGGAGGACCAGAGAAAGGTTCTGAGTTAAATAAAAGACTGGAGGACCAGAGAGTTAAATAAAAGACTGGAGGACCAGAGAAAGACTGGAGGACCAGAGAAAGGTTCTGAGATAAATAAAAGACTGGAGGACCAGAGAAAGACTGGAGGACCAGAGAAAGGTTCTGAGATAAATAAAAGACTGGAGGACCAGAGAAAGACTGGAGGACCAGAGAAAGACTGGAGGACCAGAGAAAGACTGGAGGACCAGAGAAAGGTTCTGAGTTAAATAAAAGACTGGAGGACCAGAGAAAGGTTCTGAGTTAAATAAAAGACTGGAGAACCAGAGAGTTAAATAAAAGACTGGAGGACCAGAGAAAGGTTCTGAGTTATATAAAAGACTGGAGAACCAGAGAGTTAAATAAAAGACTGGAGAACCAGAGAAAGGTTCTGAGTTAAATAAAAGACTGGAGAACCAGAGAGTTAAATAAAAGACTGGAGGACCAGAGAAAGACTGGAGGACCAGAGAAAGGTTCTGAGTTATATAAAAGACTGGAGAACCAGAGAGTTAAATAAAAGACTGGAGAACCAGAGAAAGGTTCTGAGTTAAATAAAAGACTGGAGAACCAGAGAGTTAAATAAAAGACTGGAGGACCAGAGAAAGGTTCTGAGATTTAGTTCATCACAGAAGTCACTATTATCTTAATTTAAATTAAAGAGATATCAGACATATTTCATGATGATCGAGTGATAGTTTTAAATTAAAGAGATATCTGACATATTTCATGATGATCGAGTGATAGCCTAGCCTTCCGCTACATGATTGTGTCTGGGTTTTCTGTGCTTGATTAAGTAGCCTGTCTGACTCTTGAGTTTTTATAAGTTGCTGCTAATTTGCAAATTCTGCTCTAAAAAGTCTGTATTTCCGATTGGTTGTCCCGACCTAACTCACTTCCTGTTCATTGTCCAATTGGATTATGTCATGATGATATGTTGACCTATTGACCCAAACCTGGAGGTCATAGTGGGTGTAGCCAGGTTGGTTTGGCTCCAGGAAAGAACCTCCATTCGAGCTCTAGCTAGGGGCAGCCATTTTGTGTCTGTGTAGATCAGTGGCACTTGTTTAAGTGATGCGTGGTCAGTATGGGAGTGTTAGTGACGTGCGGGCAGTAGGGGAGTGTTAGTGACGTGTGGTCAGTAGGGGAGTGTTATAGTGACGTGTGGTCAGTAGGGGAGTGTTATAGTGACGTGTGGTCAGTCAGTAGGGGAGTGTTAGTGACGTGTGGTCAGTAGGGGAGTGTTATAGTGACGTGTGGTCAGTAGGGGAGTGTTATAGTGACGTGTGGTCAGTAGGAGAGTGTTATAGTGACGTGTGGTCAGTAGGGGAGTGTTATAGTGACGTGTGGTCAGTAGGGGAGTGTTATAGTGACGTGTGGTCAGTAGGGGAGTGTTATAGTGACGTGTGGTCAGTAGGGGAGTGTTATAGTGACGTGTGGTCAGTAGGGGAGTGTTATAGTGACGAGTGGTCAGTAGGGGAGTGTTATAGTGACGTGTGGTCAGTAGGGGAGTGTTAGTGACGTGTGGTCAGTCAGTAGGGGAGTGTTATAGTGACGTGTGGTCAGTCAGTAAGGGAGTGTTAGTGACGTGTGGTCAGTAGGGGAGTGTTATAGTGACGTGTGGTCAGTAGGGGAGTGTTGTAGTGACGTGTGGTCAGTAGGGGAGTGTTATAGTGACGTGTGGTCAGTAGGGGAGTGTTACAGTGACGTGTGGTCAGTAGGGGAGTGTTATAGTGACGTGTGGTCAGTCAGTAGGGGAGTGTTATAGTGACGTGTGGTCAGTAGGGGAGTGTTATAGTGACGTGTGGTCAGTAGGGGAGTGTTATAGTGACGTGTGGTCAGTAGGGGAGTGTTAGTGACGTGTGGTCAGTAGGGGAGTGTTATAGTGACGTGTGGTCAGTCAGTAGGGGAGTGTTATAGTGACGTGTGGTCAGTAGGGGAGTGTTATAGTGACGTGTGGTCAGTAGGGGAGTGTTATAGTGACGTGTGGTCAGTAGGGGAGTGTTAGTGACGTGTGGTCAGTCAGTATGGGAGTGTTATAGTGACGTGTGGTCAGTCAGTAAGGGAGTGTTAGTGACGTGTGGTCAGTAGGGGAGTGTTATAGTGACGTGTGGTCAGTAGGGGAGTGTTGTAGTGACGTGTGGTCAGTAGGGGAGTGTTACAGTGACGTCTGGTCAGTAGGGGAGTGTTATAGTGACGTGTGGTCAGTAGGGGAGTGTTATAGTAACGTGTGGTCAGTAGGGGAGTGTTATAGTGACGTGTGGTCAGTAGGGGAGTGTTATAGTGACGTGTGGTCAGTAGGGGAGTGTTATAGTGACGTGTGGTCAGTAGGGGAGTGTTATAGTGACGTGTGGTCAGTAGGGGAGTGTTAGTGACGTGTGGTCAGTAGGGGAGTGTTATAGTGACGTGTGGTCAGTAGGGGAGTGTTCAGGTATAAACCTAAAGGCACCTTATTTTGCCAGCTGGTGAGTTTCAGGATCTAATGCCTCAGAATCAAGAGAGAGAGAGAGAGAGAATGTTAAGGATGGGTTCCACGACAGAGTTAGAGTTTAGTAGAACGGACAAAGACAAGCGAATGACACCCTGTTCCCCATGTAGCGCGCTGGCTGCCGTGGCAGAGAAACGGTGCCGTTTGAGAAGCAGAGTGTGAAATCTGTACACTGGACTGTAGCCACCCCATACCATTCTAGTGGTTCTAGAATGTCCCATCTAGTGGTTCTAGAATGTCCCTTCTAATGGTTCTAGAATGTCCCATCTAGTGGTTCTAGAATGTCCCATCTAGTGGTTCTAGAATGTCCCATCTAGTGGTTCTAGAATGTCTAGTGGTTCTGGAATGACTATTGGTTCTAGAATGTCCCTTCTAGTGGTTGTAGAATGTCTAGCGGTTGCAGAATGTCTAGTGGTTCTAGAATGTCCCTTCTAGTGGTTCTAGAATGTCTAGTGGTTCTAGAATGTCCGTTCTAGTAATGCTAATTCCACAGGGTTGACCCATATCGAGCACACGAGGCGAACCATAGTCAGGGGTTTCTTTAGAGTTGCATACAAAACAACTTTATTAAAAGGTCTACAAATGTGTAAGTGAAGGATTATTTCCTATCGCTAACTATTTTACAACAGAGATCAAAACAACACTTTTTTCAGTAGTTTTCCGTAGCTACACGATATATATCTTTATGTTCCGATTTTGGTTCCTTCCAACCAGGCAGCTACAACTACATTGTAGCATCTGCACACTACGTTCAGACACACACACACACACACACACACACACACACACACACACACACACACACACACACACACACACACACACACACACACACACACACACACACACACAGAGAGTATCCAAAACAACAACAAGTCACTCTCAGACAGACTAAAAACTACACCTTTTTATTCTCTTGTTGTTGTTGTTGTTGTTGTTGTTGTTTGTTTGTCACTAAAATCTAAATGTTTTAAATATCATGAATATTTAAAAATCGATATTGATCTCTAGACTTATTTAGTCATTTTTTACTAAGTGATTAATATACAAATCTCATACAGACGGCCGGTACGGGAGAAATGGCACTAAGGCTAGAACCTGCTCCTTAACCACAGATCTAGGATCAGTTTAGCCTCCCCCGGGTCCTATCCTTTACCATTAGAGGAGGGGAGGGGGGGATATATAACTGACCTTAGATCAGTCACTAGGGACAGTTTCCCTGCATACTGGTCAGTGTATCAGTAAAAAGGCCTAATTCATGCATTGTCACAGCGCAGAGGAGGAGGAGGAGGAGGAGGAGGAGGAGGAGGGAGGAGGAGGGAGGAGGAGGAGAAGGAGGGAGGAGGAGGAGGAGGGGGGGGGGGGAGGAGGAGGAGGATGAGGGAGGAGGAGGAGGAGGAGGAGGAGGAGGAAATAAAACAATAGGCTTCAGTTTATTCTCCCCACTGAAGAACGAATGTCTAATGGAAGACGAGCACTAAGAAGGAGAAGAAGAAGAAGAAGAAGAAGAAGGAGAAAGAGAAGAAGAAGGAGAAGAAGAAGAAGAAGGAGAAGAAGAAGAAGAAGAAGAAGAAGAAGAATGAGAAGAAGAAGAAGTCAAAATGGCGTCTATGAAGGTGACTTGGATCACTTTGTGCTTCTTGTCGTTAGTTAGCCACACCGCTGGGGGGCGGGGGGCACCACTATCTTTGGGGATTTTAGAGAGAGAAAGAGAGGAGGGGCGTGGCCACCATTGCTACTTCCTGGTTACTCATTAGCATATTCAGGATGTGGGAAAATAATGGAAATCACCTCTAAAAACGGAAAGACGGAGACGTAATTATACAGTCACTTTTGAGTGAAAAGGGAATTAAATATATTACTCTATATCTTATTCACCAGAAACTCTAGAGGTCCCTATTGTGTCTGTCTGTCTGTCTGTCTCTATATCTTATTCACCAGAAACTCTAGAGGTCCCTATTGTGTCTGTCTGTCTGTCTGTCTCTATATCTTATTCACCAGAAACTCTAGAGGTCCCTATTCTGTCTGTCTGTCTGTCTGTCTCTATATCTTATTCACCAGAAACTCTAGAGGTCCCTATTCTGTCTGTCTGTCTGTCTGTGTCTATATCTTATTCACCAGAAACTCTAGAGGTCCCTATTCTGTCTGTCTGTCTGTCTGTCTGTCTGTCTGTCTGTCTGTCACCTGTCTGTCTGTCTGTCTGTCCGTCTGTCCGTCCTTCCTCCAGAAAGGTGGCACTTTCAACACTTCCTTTCACTGAGTTCAAAGGAAATTACTGGTATAACAAAACAACAAAAAGCCTCTAACCAAACCAATGGTTTTAGATTTGTGGGAAGTAGTGAACGAGTGTACACTTCAGGAGAAAGGGGATACTATTGGGACTCTCAGTATCAGGCTGTAATGTGGAGACTGTCCAGCTCCATGTCTCCGGGTCTTTAACTCTCTCGTCTCCCTAGATAGCAGTTAATTGATTAATTGATTAATGTCAGTGATTGGCCAAGACAGTCTAGATACCTGGTGTCCCAGGTCTGAATCAGTCCCTGGTCAGAGGGACAGGATGACAACCAGGAGAGCTCTGGGACGACAGTCGAAGAGTCCGGGTGTATAATACCAATAATCTGACCTGGGATCAGCTTTCCCTCACCAGATCCTAACCCTTCCCATTAGGTGGTAAAATGTCTAATCTGACCTGGGATCAGCTTGCCCTCACCAGATCCTAACCCTTCCCATTAGGTGGTAAAATGTCTAATCTGACCTGGGATCAGCTTGCCCTCACCAGATCCTAACCCTACCCATTAGGTGGTAACATGTCTAATCTGACCTGGGATCAGCTTGCCCTCACCAGATTCTAACCCTACCCATTAGCTGGTAAAATGTCTAATCTGACCTGGGATCAGTCTCTGTGGGTACATCCATCCACGTTATCGTAACAGGTGCAATAGCAATAGGTCAGTGTCTCAGCTCAGCAGGGATTGGTCGGCTCGAGTGTCAATCAAAAGCGTGCAGTCGGGAGTTTACTGATGTAAAGCAGATCCTCCTCCTCGTCCTCATCTTCCTCTTCATCCACTTCCTCCTCCTCCTCCTCTCCCCTCCTCTCCTTCCTGTTTCTCCTCATCTTCCTCCTCCTCGTCCTCATCTTCCTCTTCATCCACTTCCTCCTCCTCCTCTTCCCTCCTCTCCTTCCTGTTTCTCCTCATCTTCCTCCTCCTCCTCCTCCTCATCTTCCTCTTCATCCACTTCCTCTCCTTCCTCCTTCCTGTTTCTCCTCCGTCAGTAGGCAGGCTAGTATTGGACAGTGCTGGTGCTATCTCTCCTTTCTTCCTCCTCATCCTCATCCTCCTCTTCATCGTTGATGGGTGGGGTCAGTGGCGGTCGTAGGCGGAGGCAGTTGCCGTGGCAGCCGGTCCCGCCCCTCTCGATGCCGCGCTGTAGTAGTACGGCGACCCTACACACACACATACACACACACACACAGTTAGTGGCTGGGTGAGAGCAGCATTGTTATAGTTGACATGACACACACACACACACACACACACACACACACACACACACACACACACACACACAGCACTGCTACTTCTAATCCCCTGTGCCACACACTCCCCTCGCGGATACCTGTCCCTGTCATATCCATCAATCACACATTGACACCTCCCTCCCCTGTACCTCTCTACCTGCCAGCCTCATCACTATGTCAGCCCCTGTCTGTCTGTCTGTCTGTCTGTCTGTCTGTCTGTCTGTCTGTCTGTCTGTCAGCCTCTGTCTGTCTGTCAGCCTCTGTCTGTCTGTCTGTCTGTCTGTCTGTCTGTCTGTCTGTCTGTCTGTCTGTCTGTACTACAGGTAATTCCACTCGACTGTCTGAAAGCACAGAGCTACAGCCTACAGTCTGCAATTACCCCCCCCCCCAAACAACAAAAAAAACCCACCTTGCATCTGTCCCGTCTGGCTGGCGGTGAAGAGCCCAGAGGAACATCCGATCTCCGTCCCCAGGAGAGACCCATAGTCCTGTTGGAACACTGAGAGGACATCACTACAGGTTAATAACCTCTGAAACCCCTGACCTCTGACCCCCTGACCTTTAATCTCTAACACAAACCACAACCATAAAGTTTAGTTAACTCCCAATAATGGCGTCTGCAAAAGCACGGGGGGAAGCGGCCGTTGAGGCCTTCTCCTCCATTTCGAAGTAGTCCATCTTCTTCTTCTTCTTGTATATTTTGAAAAAGAGGCTCAATCTCACATTGTTGATTTACTGCCACCTCCAGGGCTGAGGTCCTGAACTATATATATCGTGTGCCATTAATTTATTGTGGCCACTAGATGGCGGTCATACAGTTTAAAACCATTAACAAACCATAGCATCCTATCAGAAGAAGAAGAAGACATTGTTCTGATCATAAGACTGATCGCTTCCACCCCCCCCCCCTACCTCCCTCCCTCCCCCCCATAATAATCCCCACCCGGTCGACTACTTTAAAATGGTGGAAGCGACGACAACAAAACAACAAAAATGGTTTCTATCCCGTTAAATCTTCTAGTTGTCTCTATGGACACAATACTACAGTCAGTCTACAGTCAGTGTAGACTACAGTATAACCCCTGACCTCTAACCCCCCCCCCCCCCTCCACCCTAACCCCCTAACCCCCTAACCTAGTGGTAGGCACAGCCTGAACCTCAACCTCCAGTGATATCAAACTCACACATAGGGCTCTGGTCTAAAGTAGTGCACGAAATGGAGAAAATAGGGCACTAAATGGAGAAATAGGGCACTAAATGGAGAAATAGGGCACTAAATGGAGAAATAAGGGGAGGTCTTTGAGTTGAGATTGAATGGTTGATTGGTTAATTGGTGATAGAATAATGTCCATGATTGGTCGAGTGGTTGTTGCCTTACCTAACAGGCTGGGGTTTGGAAATCTCCAGGACTCGTTATATGTGGAATACTGAGGGTGGGAATAGGGACTCCCGGAAAAATCTCCTCCTGGAACAGAAACAGACAGGAACAGTAATTAACTGTTAATAACAGACAGGAACAGAGAGGGACAGAGAGGAACAGAGAGGAACAGAGAGGAACAGACAGGAACAGAGAGGATCAGACAGGAACAGAGAGGAACAGACAGGAACAGAGAGGAACAGACAGGAACAGACAGGAACAGAGAGGAACAGACAGGAACAGACAGGAACAGACAGGAACAGACAGTAACAGACAGGAACAGAGAGGATCAGACAGAAACAGACAGGAACAGAGAGGAACAGACAGGAACAGACAGGAACAGAGAGGAACAGACAGGAACAGAGAGGAACAGAGAGGAACAGACAGGAACAGACAGGAACAGAGAGGAACAGACAGGAACAGAGAGGATCAGACAGGAACAGACAGGAACAGACAGGAACAGAGAGGAACAGACAGGAACAGAGAGGATCAGACAGGAACAGACAGGAACAGACAGGAACAGAGAGGAACAGACAGGAACAGACAGGAACAGACAGTAACAGACAGGAACAGAGAGGATCAGACAGAAACAGACAGGAACAGAGAGGAACAGACAGGAACAGACAGGAACAGAGAGGAACAGACAGGAACAGACAGGAACAGAGAGGAACAGACAGGAACAGACAGGAACAGAGAGGAACAGACAGGAACAGAGAGGAACAGACAGGAACAGAGAGGAACAGACAGGAACAGACAGGAACAGAGAGGAACAGACAGGAACAGACAGGAACAGACAGGAACAGAGAGGGACAGAGAGAAACAGACAGGAACAGAGAGGAACAGAGAGGGACAGAGAGAAACAGAGAGGAACAGAGAGGAACAGACAGGAACAGAGAGGAACAGACAGGAACAGAGAGGAACAGACAGGATCAGAGAGGAACAGAGAGGAACAGACAGGAACAGACAGGAACAGACAGGAACAGAGAGGGACAGAGAGAAACAGACAGGAACAGACAGGAACAGACAGGAATAGAACAGTAGTAGCGTATCTCTCTCTCCTTCCTCTCCTTTCCTTCCTGTCTCTCACCTTTTCCTTTCATGCTCCTCATCTCTCTCTTTCTTTTTCCCCCACAATCCAGCCACCACCCTCACATCAAAACAACATTCCCTGTCCTCTCCTCCTCTCTCTCTCTCTCTCTTTTCTTGTTTTCCTCAAAACCTTTACTCCTCCCCGGGGATACTTCTCCCTGAGCTGACAGTCACTGAGCCCTCCCTCCTTCCCTCCCTCCCTCCCTCCCTCTGTCTCTCTCCTCCGTTCTGTCCGTTCTGCCTCAGTGATTCACCCCCCCCAGAGAGAGAGAGAGAGCGCGCTAGAGAGAGAGAGCATTGCTTTATGAGGATTATAATAGAGTAGACAAAGAAGTGAAGAGAAGAGATGATGAAAAGTATTAGAGAGTCTCCTGTCTGATGAACAGTATTAGAGAGAGTTTCCTGTCTGATGAACAGAGAGTCTCCTGTCTGATGAACAGTCTCCTGTCTGATGAACAGTATTAGAGAGAGTCTCCTGTCTGATGAACAGAGAGTCTCCTGTCTGATGAACAGTATTAGAGAGAGTCTCCTGTCTGATGAACAGAGAGTCTCCTGTCTGATGAACAGTATTAGAGAGAGTCTCCTGTCTGATGAACAGTATTAGAGAGAGTCTCCTGTCTGATGAACAGTATTAGAGAGAGTCTCCTGTCTGATGAACAGTATTAGAGAGTCTCCTGTCTGATGAACAGAGAGTCTCCTGTCTGATGAACAGTATTAGAGAGTCTCCTGTCTGATGAACAGTATTAGAGAGAGTCTCCTGTCTGATGAACAGTATTAGAGAGAGTCTCCTGTCTGATGAACAGTATTAGAGAGTCTCCTGTCTGATGAACAGAGAGTCTCCTGTCTGATGAACAGTATTAGAGAGAGTCTCCTGTCTGATGAACAGTATTAGAGAGAGTCTCCTGTCTGATGAACAGAGAGTCTCCTGTCTGATGAACAGTATTAGAGAGAGTCTCCTGTCTGATGAACAGTATTAGAGAGAGTCTCCTGTCTGATGAACAGTATTAGAGAGAGTCTCCTGTCTGATGAACAGTATTAGAGAGTCTCCTGTCTGATGAACAGAGAGTCTCCTGTCTGATGAACAGTATTAGAGAGTCTCCTGTCTGATGAACAGTATTAGAGAGAGTCTCCTGTCTGATGAACAGTATTAGAGAGAGTCTCCTGTCTGATGAACAGTATTAGAGAGTCTCCTGTCTGATGAACAGAGAGTCTCCTGTCTGATGAACAGTATTAGAGAGAGTCTCCTGTCTGATGAACAGTATTAGAGAGAGTCTCCTGTCTGATGAACAGAGAGTCTCCTGTCTGATGAACAGTATTAGAGAGAGTCTCCTGTCTGATGAACAGTATTAGAGAGAGTCTCCTGTCTGATGAACAGTATTAGAGAGAGTCTCCTGTCTGATGAACAGTATTAGAGAAAGTCTCCTGTCTGATGAACAGTATTAGAGAGAGTCTCCTGTCTGATGAACAGAGAGTCTCCTGTCTGATGAACAGTATTAGAGAGAGTCTCCTGTCTGATGAACAGTATTAGAGAGAGTCTCCTGTCTGATGAACAGAGAGTCTCCTGTCTGATGAACAGAGAGTCTCCTGTCTGATGAACAGAGAGTCTCCTGTCTGATGAACAGTATTAGAGAGAGTCTCCTGTCTGATGAACAGTATTAGAGAGTCTCCTGTCTGATGAACAGAGAGTCTCCTGTCTGATGAACAGAGAGTCTCCTGTCTGATGAACAGAGAGTCTCCTGTCTGATGAACAGAGAGTCTCCTGTCTGATGAACAGTATTAGAGAGAGTCTCCTGTCTGATGAACAGAGAGTCTCCTGTCTGATGAACAGTATTAGAGAGAGTCTCCTGTCTGATGAACAGTATTAGAGAGAGTCTCCTGTCTGATGAACAGAGAGTCTCCTGTCTGATGAACAGTATTAGAGAGAGTCTCCTGTCTGATGAACAGTATTAGAGAGAGTCTCCTGTCTGATGAACAGAGAGTCTCCTGTCTGATGAACAGTATTAGAGAGAGTCTCCTGTCTGATGAACAGAGAGTCTCCTGTCTGATGAACAGAGAGTCTCCTGTCTGATGAACAGTATTAGAGAGAGTCTCCTGTCTGATGAACAGTATTAGAGAGAGTCTCCTGTCTGATGAACAGAGAGTCTCCTGTCTGATGAACAGTATTAGAGAGAGTCTCCTGTCTGATGAACAGAGAGTCTCCTGTCTGATGAACAGTATTAGAGAGAGTCTCCTGTCTGATGAACAGAGAGTCTCCTGTCTGATGAACAGTATTAGAGAGAGTCTCCTGTCTGATGAACAGTATTAGAGAGTCTCCTGTCTGATGAACAGAGAGTCTCCTGTCTGATGAACAGAGAGTCTCCTGTCTGATGAACAGAGAGTCTCCTGTCTGATGAACAGAGAGTCTCCTGTCTGATGAACAGTATTAGAGAGAGTCTCCTGTCTGATGAACAGAGAGTCTCCTGTCTGATGAACAGTATTAGAGAGAGTCTCCTGTCTGATGAACAGTATTAGAGAGAGTCTCCTGTCTGATGAACAGAGAGTCTCCTGTCTGATGAACAGTATTAGAGAGAGTCTCCTGTCTGATGAACAGTATTAGAGAGAGTCTCCTGTCTGATGAACAGAGAGTCTCCTGTCTGATGAACAGTATTAGAGAGAGTCTCCTGTCTGATGAACAGAGAGTCTCCTGTCTGATGAACAGAGAGTCTCCTGTCTGATGAACAGTATTAGAGAGAGTCTCCTGTCTGATGAACAGTATTAGAGAGAGTCTCCTGTCTGATGAACAGAGAGTCTCCTGTCTGATGAACAGTATTAGAGAGAGTCTCCTGTCTGATGAACAGAGAGTCTCCTGTCTGATGAACAGTATTAGAGAGAGTCTCCTGTCTGATGAACAGAGAGTCTCCTGTCTGATGAACAGTATTAGAGAGAGTCTCCTGTCTGATGAACAGAGAGTCTCCTGTCTGATGAACAGTATTAGAGAGAGTCTCCTGTCTGATGAACAGAGAGTCTCCTGTCTGATGAACAGAGAGTCTCCTGTCTGATGAACAGTATTAGAGAGAGTCTCCTGTCTGATGAACAGTATTAGAGAGAGTCTCCTGTCTGATGAACAGAGAGTCTCCTGTCTGATGAACAGTATTAGAGAGAGTCTCCTGTCTGATGAACAGAGAGTCTCCTGTCTGATGAACAGTATTAGAGAGAGTCTCCTGTCTGATGAACAGAGAGTCTCCTGTCTGATGAACAGAGAGTCTCCTGTCTGATGAACAGAGAGTCTCCTGTCTGATGAACAGTATTAGAGAGAGTCTCCTGTCTGATGAACAGTATTAGAGAGTCGGCGTTCCAATTCGTCCAAAAAAGTGTTCGATGGGGTTGAGGTCAGGGCTCTGTGCAGTCCAGTGAAGTTCTTTCACACCGATCTCGACAAACCATTTCTGTATGGACCTCGCTTTGTGCATGGGGGCACTGTCCTGCTGAAACAGGAAAGGGCCTTCTCCAAACTGTTACCACAAAGTGTGAAGCACAGAATCATCTAGAATGTCATTGAATGCTGTAGTGTTACGATTTCCCTTCACTGGGACTAAGGGGCCCGAACCATGAAAAACAGCCCCCAGACCATTATTCCTCCTCCACCAAACTTTACAGTTGGTACTATGCATTGGGGCAGGTAGCGTTCCCCTGGCATCTGCCAAAACCAGATTCGTCCGTCGGACTGCCAGATGTTGAAGCGTGATTCATCCCTCCAGAGAACACGTTTCCACTGCTCCAGAGTCCAATGGTGGCGAGCTTTACACCCCTCCAGCCAACACTTGACATTGCACATGGTGATCTTAGGCTTGTGTGCAGCTGCTCACCATGGAAACCCATTTCATGAAGCTCCTGACGAACAGTTATTGTGCTGACGTTGCTTCCAGAGGCAGTTTGGAACTCGGTAGTGAGGGGTTGCAACTGAGGACAGATGACTTTTACCCGCTACGTGCTTCAGCACTCAGCGGTCCCGTTCTGTGAGCTTGTGTGGCTTACCACTTCGCGGCTGAGCCGTTGTTGCTCCTAGACATTTCCACTTCACAATAACAGCACTTACAGTTGACCGGGGGCAGCTCTAGTAGGGCAGAAATTTGACAAACTGACTTGTTGGTAAGGTGGCGTCCTATGACGATGCCACGTTGAAAGTCACTGAGCTCTTCAGTACGGGCCATTCTACTGCCAATGTTTGTCTATGGAGATTGCATGGCTCTGTGCTCGATTTTAACACCTGTCACCAATGGGTGTGGCTGAAATAGAATCGTCTTATTTGATACCAGTTAGCATCGTGGCAAGGAAACAAAACACGAAGCCGATTTAACTTCTTTAGGAAAATAGCCCTGATGTTGTAAACAAACACCATTATGGTTTATATGGAATAAAGAGCTGGGTGTCCTATAGGTTTATAAAGGACTAAAGAGCTGGGTGTCCTACAGGTTTATAAAGGACTAAAGAGCTAGGTCTCCTACAGGTTTATAAAGGACTAAAGAGCTGAGTCTCCTACAGGTTTATATGGACTAAAGAGCTGAGTCTCCTACAGGTTTATAAAGGACTAAAGAGCTGAGTCTCCTACAGGTTTATATAGACTAAAGAGCTGGGTCTCCTACAGGTTTATAAAGGACCAAAGACCTGAGTCTCCTACAGGTTTATAAAGGACTAAAGAGCTGAGTCTCCTACAGGTTTATAAAGGACTAAAGAGCTGGGTCTCCTACAGGTTTATAAAGGACTAAAGAGCTGGGTCTCCTACAGGTTTATAAAGGACTAAAGAGCTGGGTCTCCTACAGGTTTATAAAGGACTAAAGAGCTGAGTCTCCTACAGGTTTATATGGACTAAAGAGCTGAGTCTCCTACAGGTTTATATGGACTAAAGAGCTGAGTCTCCTACAGGTTTATAAAGGACTAAAGAGCTGGGTCTCCTACAGGTTTATAAAGGACTAAAGAGCTGAGTCTCCTACAGGTTTATAAAGGACTAAAGAGCTGAGTCTCCTACAGGTTTATAAAGGACTAAAGAGCTGAGTCTCCTACAGGTTTATAAAGGACTAAAGAGCTGGGTCTCCTACAGGTTTATAAAGGACTAAAGAGCTGAGTCTCCTACAGGTTTATAAAGGACTAAAGAGCTGAGTCTCCTACAGGTTTATAAAGGACTAAAGAGCTGAGTCTCCTACAGGTTTATAAAGGACTAAAGAGCTGAGTCTCCTACAGGTTTATATGGACTAAAGAGCTGAGTCTCCTACAGGTTTATAAAGGACTAAAGAGCTGAGTCTCCTACAGGTTTATAAAGGACTAAAGAGCTGAGTCTCCTACAGGTTTATAAAGGACTAAAGAGCTGAGTCTCCTACAGGTTTATAAAGGACTAAAGAGCTGAGTCTCCTACAGGTTTATGAAGGACTAAAGAGCTGAGTCTCCTACAGGTTTATAAAGGACTAAAGAGCTGAGTCTCCTACAGGTTTATATGGACTAAAGAGCTGGGTCTCCTACAGGTTTATAAAGGACTAAAGAGCTGAGTCTCCTACAGGTTTATAAAGGACTAAAGAGCTGGGTCTCCTACAGGTTTATAAAGGACTAAAGAGCTGGGTCTCCTACAGGTTTATATGGACTAAAGAGCTGAGTCTCCTACAGGTTTATAAAGGACTAAAGAGCTGAGTCTCCTACAGGTTTATATGGACTAAAGAGCTGAGTCTCCTACAGGTTTATATGGACTAAAGAGCTGGGTCTCCTACAGGTTTATAAAGGACTAAAGAGCTGAGTCTCCTACAGGTTTATATGGACTAAAGAGCTGGGTCTCCTACAGGTTTATAAAGGACTAAAGAGCTGAGTCTCCTACAGGTTTATATGGACTAAAGAGCTGAGTCTCCTACAGGTTTATAAAGGACTAAAGAGCTGAGTCTCCTACAGGTTTATATGGACTAAAGAGCTGGGTCTCCTACAGGTTTATAAAGGACTAAAGAGCTGAGTCTCCTACAGGTTTATATGGACTAAAGAGCTGAGTCTCCTACAGGTTTATATGGACTAAAGAGCTGGGTCTCCTACAGGTTTATAAAGGACTAAAGAGCTGAGTCTCCTACAGGTTTATAAAGGACTAAAGAGCTGGGTCTCCTACAGGTTTATAAAGGACTAAAGAGCTGAGTCTCCTACAGGTTTATAAAGGACTAAAGAGCTGAGTCTCCTACAGGTTTATAAAGGACTAAAGAGCTGAGTCTCCTACAGGTTTATATAGACTAAAGAGCTGAGTCTCCTACAGGTTTATAAAGGACTAAAGAGCTGAGTCTCCTACAGGTTTATATGGACTAAAGAGCTGAGTCTCCTACAGGTTTATATAGACTAAAGAGCTGAGTCTCCTACAGGTTTATAAAGGACTAAAGAGCTGGGTCTCCTACAGGTTTATATGGACTAAAGAGCTGGGTCTCCTACAGGTTTATAAAGGACTAAAGAGCTGAGTCTCCTACAGGTTTATATAGACTAAAGAGCTGAGTCTCCTACAGGTTTATAAAGGACTAAAGAGCTGGGTCTCCTACAGGTTTATATAGACTAAAGAGCTGAGTCTCCTACAGGTTTATATAGACTAAAGAGCTGAGTCTCCTACAGGTTTATAAAGGACTAAAGAGCTGGGTCTCCTACAGGTTTATAAAGGACTAAAGAGCTGAGTCTCCTACAGGTTTAGGTGTTTGAGGACGTTCTGTGTGAGTTGTTTTACAGTCGTCCTGTTGTTCCAGAGGCTGTGTTTAGGACAATAACATCCTTCCCTCTTGTCATCGCCACGGTGACTACAAAGTGTTTTGTATCCATGGGGATATTCCACTCTCTAACATAACCTGCTGCTCTGTGTGTGTGTGTGTGTGTGTGTGTGTGTGTGTGTGTGTGTGTGTGTGTGTGTGTGTGTGTGTGTGTGTGTGTGTGTGTGTGTGTGGTTGTGTGTGTGTGTGTGTCTGTGTGTGTGTGTGTGTGTGTGTGTGTGGTGTGTGGTGTGTGTGGTGCGTGATTGTGTTGTGTGGTGTGTGTGTGTGTGTGGGTGGTGTGTGGTGTGTGTGTGGTGTGTGGTGTGTGGTGTGTGGTGTGTGGTGTGTGTGGTGCGTGATTGTGTGGTGTGTGTGTGTGTGTGTGTGTGTGTGTGTGTGTGTGTGTGTGTGGTGTGTGTGGTGCGTGATTGTGTGGTGTGAGTGTGTGTGTGGTGCGAGATTGTGTGGTGTGTGTGTGTGTGTGTGTGTGTGTGTGTGTGTGTGTGTGTGTGTGTGTGTGTGTGTGTGTGTGTGGTGTGTGTGTGTGTGTGTGGTGTGTGTGTGTGTGTGTGCACGCGTCTGTCAGGTGGGGTCTCCATGGCGTTCCCCGGACAATAACATCCTCCCCTTGTCATCGCCACGGTGACGGCGCTGTGTCAGGTTGTTGTGAAAACGAGGGTTGAGGAAGAGGGGGGAGGAGATGGGAGGAAGAGGGGGGGGGGGGGGTCCCACAGTGCGGAGCTCTATGTCAAGGTCACAGACACTGTCAAATACACCCACACAAGACGCTGTCAAACCTGGGGACAGGACGGGGTGAGACTGGGGGACAGGGTTACCCATATTTAGAAGAGCTGTTGTACAAGCCCACAGAGAGAGGTGGTTTGTGTGTGTGTGTGTGTGTGTGTGTGTGTGTGTGTGTGTGTGTGTGTGTGTGTGTGTGTGTGTGTGTGTAACACTACTCCCAGTAAAACACAGACAGAGACGTTGGAAGGGAATGAATGCATTAGTCTCTGGTGATTCTCATTAAAACCACATTACTGATGTAGAGGGAGAGACAGCTGTGTTCAACCACACACACAGTGGAATTTCTAACGAAGTCGTGGGGAGATAACAGACCATTACAGTAGAATAGACTGGTGGAGAGATAGCAGACTCTTACAGTAGAATAGACTGGTGTATAGATAACAGACCCTTACAGTAGAATAGACTGGTGGAGAGATAACAGAGCCTTACAGTAGAATAGACTGGTGGTGAGATAACAGACGCTTACAGTAGAATAGACTGGTGTAGAGATAACAGACCCTTACAGTAGAATAGACTGGTGTAGAGATAACAGACCCTTACAGTAGAATAGACTGGTGTAGAGATAACAGACCCTTACAGTAGAATAGACTGGTGGAGAGATAACAGACACTTACAGTAGAATAGACTGGTGGAGAGATAACAGACCCTTACAGTAGAATAGACTGGTGTAGAGATAACATACCCTTACAGTAGAATAGACTGGTGGAGAGATAACAGACCCTTGCAGTAGAATAGACTGGTGGAGCGATACCAGACCCTTACAGTAGAATAGACTGGTGGGGAGATAACAGACCCTTACAGCAGAATAGACTGGTGGAGAGATAACAGACCCTTACAGTAGAATAGACTGGTGGGGAGATAACAGACCCTTACAGTAGAATAGACTGGTGGGGAGATAACAGACTCTTACAGTAGAATAGACTGGTGGGGAGATAACAGACCCTTACAGTAGAATAGACTGGTGGAGAGATAACAGACCCTTACAGTAGAATAGACTGGTGGAGAGATAACAGACCCTTACAGTAGAATAGACTGGTTGGGAGATAACAGACCCTTACAGTAGAATAGACTGGTAGAGAGATAACAGTAGAATAGACTGGTGGGGAGATAACAGACCCTTACAGTAGAATAGACTGGTGGGGAGATAACAGTATAATAGACTGGTGGGGAGATAACAGACCCTTACAGTAGAATAGACTGGTGGGGAGATAACATACCCTTACAGTAGAATAGACTGGTGGGGAGATAACAGACCCTTACAGTAGAATAGACTGGTGGAGAGATAACAGTAGAATAGACTGGTGGAGAGATAACAGACCCTTACAGTAGAACAGACTGGTGGGGAGGTAACAGACCCTTACAGTAGAATAGACTGGTGGTGAGATAACAGACGCTTACAGTAGAATAGACTGGTGGGGAGATAACAGACCCTTATAGTAGAATAGACTGGTGGGGAGATAACAGACCCTTACAGTAGAATAGACTGGTGGAGAGATAACAGACCCTTACAGTAGAATAGACTGGTGGGGAGATAACAGACCCTTACAGTAGAATAGACTGGTGGAGAGATAACAGACCCTTACAGTAGAATAGACTGGTGGAGAGATAACAGACCCTTACAGTAGAATAGACTGGTGGAGAGATAACAGTAGAATAGACTGGTGGAGAGATAACAGTAGAATAGACTGGTGGGGAGATAACAGACCCTTACAGTAGAATAGACTGGTGGGGAGATAACAGACTCTTACAGTAGAATAGACTGGTGGGGAGATAACAGACCCTTACAGTAGAATGGACTGGTGGAGAGATAACAGACCCTTACAGTAGAATAGACTGGTGGAGAGATAACAGACCCTTACAGTAGAATAGACTGGTTGGGAGATAACAGACCCTTACAGTAGAATAGACTGGTAGAGAGATAACAGTAGAATAGACTGGTGGGGAGATAACAGACCCTTACAGTAGAATAGACTGGTGGGGAGATAACAGACCCTTACAGTAGAATAGACTGGTGGGGAGATAACATACCCTTACAGTAGAATAGACTGGTGGGGAGATAACAGACCCTTACAGTAGAATAGACTGGTGGAGAGATAACAGTAGAATAGACTGGTGGAGAGATAACAGACCCTTACAGTAGAATAGACTGGTGGGGAGGTAACAGACCCTTACAGTAGAATAGACTGGTGGTGAGATAACAGACGCTTACAGTAGAATAGACTGGTGGGGAGATAACAGACCCTTATAGTAGAATAGACTGGTGGGGAGATAACAGACCCTTACAGTAGAATAGACTGGTGGAGAGATAACAGACCCTTACAGTAGAATAGACTGGTGGGGAGATAACAGACCCTTACAGTAGAATAGACTGGTGGAGAGATAACAGACCCTTACAGTAGAATAGACTGGTGGAGAGATAACAGACCCTTACAGTAGAATAGACTGGTGGAGAGATAACAGTAGAATAGACTGGTGGAGAGATAACAGTAGAATAGACTGGTGGGGAGATAACAGACCCTTACATTAGAATACACTGGTGGGGAGATAACAGACCCTTACAGTAGAATAGACTGGTGGTGAGATAACAGACCGTTACAGTAGAATAGACTGGTGGGGAGATAACAGTAGAATAGACTGGTGGTGAGATAACAGACCCTTACAGTAGAATAGACTGGTGGGGAGATAACAGACCCTTACAGTAGAATAGACTGGTGTAGAGATAACAGTAGAATAGACTGGTGGGGAGATAACAGACCCTTACAGTAGAATAGACTGGTGGGGAGATAACAGACCCTTACAGTAGAATAGACTGGTGGGGAGATAACAGACCCTTACAGTAGAATAGACTGGTTGGGAGATAACAGACCCTTACAGTAGAATAGACTGGTGGAGAGATAACAGACCCTTACAGTAGAATAGACTGGTGGAGAGATAACAGACCCTTACAGTAGAATAGACTGGTGTAGAGATAACAGTAGAATAGACTGGTGGAGAGATAACAGACCCTTACAGTAGAATAGACTGGTGGGGAGATAACAGACCCTTACAGTAGAATAGACTGGTGGAGAGATAACAGACCCTTACAGTAGAATAGACTGGTGTAGAGATAACAGACCCTTACAGTAGAATAGACTGGTGTAGAGATAACAGTAGAATATACTGGTGGAGAGATAACAGACCCTTACAGTAGAATAGACTGGTGGGGAGATAACAGACCCTTACAGTAGAATAGACTGGTTGGGAGATAACAGACCCTTACAGTAGAATAGACTGGTATAGAGATAACAGACCCTTACAGTAGAATAGACTGGTGGGGAGATAACAGACCCTTACAGTAGAATAGACTGGTGTAGAGATAACAGTAGAATAGACTGGTAGAGAGATAACAGACCCTTACAGTAGAATAGACTGGTGGGGAGATAACAGACCCTTACAGTAGAATAGACTGGTGGAGAGATAACAGTAGAATAGACTGGTGGAGAGATAACAGACCCTTACAGTAGAATAGACTGGTGGGGAGATAACAGGCCCTTAGAACAGAACAGACTCCAGGCCGCCCCGACGTGTCAGTGTGTTTACTCACCGGGTACCATACCAGTCAGTGAGGAGGCAGAGTAGCTGCCCTGGCCCGTTGGGGGGACGTGTGGGGGGTAGCCGGGGAGGGTGGTGCTGCAGAGGTCTCGACCTGGACACACAGGAAACACACACGCTAACAGAATGCTAAAAACACGCTAACAGAATGCTAAAAACACGCTTAACAACATGGGAAAAACATGTCTCTCTCTCTCGCTCTTCTTCCAGCACCCTCCTCTCCTCTCCTCTCCTCTCCTCTCCTCTCCTCTCTCTCTCCTCTCTCTCTCTCTCTCTCTCTCTCTCTCTCTCTCTCTCTCTCTGTCTCTCTCTCTCTCTCTGTCTCTCTCTCTCTCCTCTCTCTCTCTGTCTCTCTCTCTCTCTGTCTCTCTCTCTCTCTCCTCTCTCTCTCTCCTCTCTCTCTCTCCTCTCCTCTCTCTCTCTCTCTGTCTCTCTCTCTCTCTCTCCTCTCTCTCTCTCCTCTCTTTCTCTCTCTCTCTATCTCTCTCTCTCTCTCTCTGTATCTCTCTCTCTCTCTCTCTCTTCTTCCAGCACCCTCCTCTCCTCTCCTCTCCTCTCCTCCCCTCCTCTCTCAGTCTGTCAGTGAGTAGCCAGGATTTATAAGTGCATTAGGCTACATGACAGTGTGTCGGACTAAATAATTTCTCTGTGTTTAGACACAGTCGACAGTCGAGACGAGAGGAGAGAGAGCTATCCATTCATCATAATCATCATCATCATAAACCCACACACACACACACACACACACACACACACACACACACACACACACACACACACACACACACACACACACACACACACACACACACACACACACACACACACACACACACACACACACACACACACACACACACCAGTCCCATTCATCATCATCATAAAGGGATCAGACACTAAACACCATCAATCCAACTCACATCCTCACCACTTAACCAGCTAACTGACTGGAGGAGAGAAGGAGAGGGGGAGGAGAGGAGGGGGACAGGAGGGGAAGGGAGGAGAGGAGGGGGAACGGGAGAGTAGGGGGGAGGGGAAATGAGAGGACGAGAGGAGGGGAGAGGAGGAGAGAAGAGGATCGGGGAGAGGAGAGGATCAGGGAGAGGAGAGGAGGGGGACAGGAGGGGAAGGGAGGAGAGGGGAGGATCAGGGAGAGGAG
>NC_048574.1:81826836-81829336 GCF_013265735.2 Oncorhynchus mykiss
GGAGATTACCCGTTTACACTACCTCTACCAACCTCTCTATCTACCCTGAACACTACCTCTACCACCCTCTCTATCTACCCTGACCACTACCTCTACCACCCTCTCTATCTACCCTGACCACTACCTCTACCACCCTCTCTATCTACCCTGACCACTACCTCTACCACCCCCTCTATCTACCCTGACCACGACCTCTACCACCCTCTCTATCTACCCTGACCACGACCTCTACCACCCTATCTATCTACCCACCACACTACCTCTACCACCCTCTCTATCTACCCTGACCACTACCTCTACCACCCTCTCTATCTACCCTGAGCACTACCTCTACCACCCTCTCTATCTACCCTGACCACTACCTCTACCACCCTCTCTAACTACCCTGACCACTACCTCTACCACCCTCTCTATCTACCCTGAACACAACCTCTACCACCCTCTCTATCTACCCTGACCACTACCTCTACCACCCTCTCTATCTACCCTGAACACAACCTCTACCACCCTCTCTATCTACCCTGACCACGACCTCTACCACCCTCTCTATCTACCCTGACCACTACCTCTACCACCCTCTCTATCTACCCTGAGCACTACCTCTACCACCCTCTCTATCTACCCTGACCACTACCTCTACCACCCTCTCTAACTACCCACTATACTACCTCTCCCACCCTCTCTATCTACCCTGAACAAAACCTCTACCACACTCTCTATCTACCCTGACCACGGCCTCTACCACCCTCTCTATCTACCCACTACACTACCTCTCCCACCCTCTCTATCTACCCTGAACACAACCTCTACCACCCTCTCTATCTACCCTGAACACAACCTCTACCAACCTCTCTATCTACCCTGAACACAACCTCTACGACTCTCTCTATCTACCCTGAACACAACCTCTACCACCCTCTCTATCTACCCTGAACACAACCTCTACCACCCTCTCTATCTACCCTGACTACTACCTCTACAACCCTCTCTATCTACCCTGACCACTACCTCTACCACCCTATCTATCTACCCTGAACACAAATTCTACCACCCTCTAAATCTACCCTGAACACAACCTACCACCCTCTCTATCTACCCTGACCACTACCTCTACCACCCTCTCTATCTACCCTGAACACAACCTCTACCACCCCCTCTATCTACCCTGACCACTACCTCTACCACCCTCTCTATCTACCCTGACCACGAACTCTACCACCCTATCTATCTACCCACCACACTACCTCTACCACCCTCTCTATCTACCCTGACCACTACCTCTACCACCCTCTCTATCTACCCTGAACACAACCTCTACCACCCTCCTATCTACCCTAACCACTACCTCTACCACCCTCTCTATCTACCCTGACCACTACCTCTACCACCCTCTCTATCTACCCACTACACTAGCTCTACCACCCTCTCTATCTACCCTGAACACGACCCCTACCACCCTCTCTCTCTACCCTGAACACAACCTCTACCACCCTCTCTATCTACCCTGACCACGACCTCTACCACCCTCTCTATCTAACCTGACCACTACCTCTACCACTCTCTCTAGCTACCCTGAACACGACCCCTACCACCCTCTCTATATACCCTGACCACGACCTCTACCACCCTCTCTATCTACCCTGACCACTACCTCTACCACCCTCTCTATCTACCCTGACCACTACCTCTACCACCCTCTCTAGCTACCCTGACCACGACCTCTACCACCCTCTCTATCTACCCTGACCACTACCTCTACCACCCTCTCTATCTACGCTGAACACAACCTCTACCACCCTCTCTATCTACCCTGACCACGACCTCTACCACCCTCTCTATCTACCCTGAACACAACCTCTACCACCCTCTCTATCTACCCTGACCACTACCTCTACCACCCTCTCTATCTACCCTGACCACGACCTCTACCACCCTCTCTATCTACCCACTACACTACCTCTACCACCCTCTCTATCTACCATGACCACTACCTCTACCACCCTCTCTGTCTACCCTGACCACTACCTCTACCACCCTCTCTATCTACCCTGACCACAACCTCTACTACCCTCTCTATCTACCCTGACCACGACCTCTACCACCCTCTCCAGCTACCCTGAACACAACCTCTACTACCCTCTCTATCTACCCTGACCACTACCTCTACCACCCTCTCTATCTACCCTGAACACAACCTCTACCAACCTCTCTATCTACCCTGAACACTACCTCTACCACCCTCTCTATCTACCCTGACCACGACCTCTACCACCCTCTCTATCTACCCTGACCACAACCTCTACCACCCTCTCTATCTACCCTGACCACAACCTCTACCACCTTCTCTATCTACCCTGACCACAACCTCTACCACCCTCTCTATCTACCCTGACCACTACCTCTACCACCCTCTCTGGCTACCCTGACCGCTACCTCTACCACCCTCTCTAACTACCCTGACCACTACCTCTACCACCCTCTCTATCTACCCACTATACTA
>NC_048574.1:81834336-81881836 GCF_013265735.2 Oncorhynchus mykiss
ATGTAGCTTTTTGACCATAAAAGAAAAAAAGCTATGTGTGGCGCAAACCCAACACCTCTCATCACCCCGAGAACACCATCCCCACAGTGAAGCATGGTGGTGGCCGCATCATGCTGTTTTTCATCGGCAGGGACTGGGAAACTTGTCAGATTTGAAGGAATGATGGATGGTGCTAAATACAGGGACATTCTTGGGGGAAACCTGTTTCAGTCTTCCAGAGATTTAAGACTGGGACGGAGGTTCACCTTCCAGCAGAACAGTGACCCTAAGCATACTGCTAAAGTCAAAGCCCAGACCTCAATCCGATTGGGAATCTGTGGTATGACTTAAAGATTGCTGCTCTGTGTGTGTGTGTGTGTGTGTGTGTGTGTGTGTGTGTGTGTGTGTGTGTGTGTGTGTGTGTGTGTGTGTGTGTGTGTGTGTGTGTGTATATATAATCCAACAAGCTCTCACCGTCTCACTGCAGAATTAGACGTTCTCTCTACCTCACATTTCCAAGGTAAGGGATAAGTTTAGTCACTCATTATGTATGGTTAATAAGGTAAGGGTTACGTTTAGTCACTCATTATGTATGGTTAATAAGGTAAGGGTTAAGTTTAGTCACTCATTATGTATGGTTAATAAGGTAAGGGATAAGTTTAGTCACTCATTATGTATGGTTAATAATAAGAGACTATAGATGACTGTTATATAGCTGGACAGAGTGAAGAGACTATAGATGACTGTTATCTAGAGACCATAGATGACTGTTATCTAGAGACTATAGATGACTGTTATCTAGCTGGACAGAGTGAAGAGACTATAGATGACTGTTATCTAGAGACCATAGATGACTGTTATCTAGAGACTATAGATGACTGTTATCTAGCTGGACAGAGTGAAGAGACTATAGATGATCGTTATCAGAGACTATAGATGACTGTTATCTAGAGACTATAGATGACTGTTATATAGCTGGACAGAGTGAAGAGACTATAGATGATTGTTATCAGAGACTATAGATGACTGTTATCTAGAGAAAATTGATGACTGTTATCTAGAGACTATAAATGACTGTTATATAGAGACTATAGATGACTGTTATCTAGCTGGACAGAGTGAAGAGACTATAGATGACTGTTATCTAGCTGGACAGAGTGAAGAGACTATAGATGACTGTTATCTAGAGACCATAGATGACTGTTATCTAGAGACTATTATCTAGCTGGACAGAGTGAAGAGACTATAGATGACTGTTATCTAGAGACCATAGATGACTGTTATCTAGAGACTATAGATGACTGTAATCTAGAGACTATAGATGACTGTTATCTAGAGACCATAGATGACTGTTATCTAGAGACTATAGATGACTGTTATCTAGCTGGACAGAGCGAAAAGACTATAGATGACTGTTATCTAGCTGGACAGAGTGAAGAGACTATAGATGACTGTTATCTAGAGACTATAGATTACTGTTATCTAGAGACTATAGATGACTGTTATCTAGCTGGACAGAGTGAAGAGACTATAGATAACTGTTATCTAGAGACTATAGATGACTGTTATCTAGAGACTATAGACAACCGTTATCTAGAGACTATAGATGACTGTTATCTAGATGGACAGCGTGAAGAGACTATAGATGACTGTTATCTAGAGACTATAGATGACTGTTATCTAGAGACTATAGATGACTGTTATCTAGCTGGACAGAGTGAAGAGACTATAGATGACTGTTATCTAGAGACCATAGATGACTGTTATCTAGAGACTATAGATGACTGTAATCTAGAGACTATAGATGACTGTTATCTAGAGACCATAGATGACTGTTATCTAGAGACTATAGATGACTGTTATCTAGCTGGACAGAGCGAAAAGACTATAGATGACTGTTATCTAGAGACTATAGATGACTGTTATCTAGAGACTATCGATGACTGTTATCTAGAGACTATAGATGACTGTTATCTAGCTGGACAGAGTGAAGAGACTATAGATAACTGTTATCTAGAGACTATAGATGACTGTTATCTAGAGACTATAGATGACTGTTATCTAGAGACTATAAATGACTGTTATCTAGAGACTATAGACGACCGTTATCTAGAGACTATAGATGACTGTTATCTAGATGGACAGCGTGAAGAGACTATAGATGACTGTTATCTAGAGACTATAAATGACTGTAATCTAGAGACTATAAATGACTGTTATCTAGAGACTATAGATGACTGTTATCTAGAGACTATAGATGACTGTTATCTAGAGACTGTTATCTAGCTGGACAGAGTGAAGAGACTATAAATGACTGTTATCTAGAGACTATAGATGACTGTTATCTAGCTGGACAGATTGAAGAGACTATAAATATAGATCCCATTATATTTTTCTATACAGTTTCCGTTTTGGTTTCAGTTATTTCAGTGTCGATAAAACAAATAGATCAACAAACCCGCAGGCCTTTAATCCCAGCACTATCCCATGATGCATCAGTAGACAAGCCCCCTTTGTCGTGTTCTTCCCAGCAGGAAGTGAGGTAATAATGATTGACGGACAGGTCGATAATAGTCTCCCGCCCCGTCGTTAACCTCTCCTGGGACAGATTAAAGGAATGTCAATACGGACACAGCGTGCCGACACACCATTAGTTTCCCTATTAGAGTAGGTTATCTCTACAACCCACAACCACATCTCTGTCATACTGAAACACAGAGTAGGTTATCTCTACAACCCACAACCACATCTCTATCATACTACTGAAACACAGAGTAGGTTATCTCTACAATCCACAACCACGTCTACCATACTACTGAAATCACATGTCTATCATACTACTGAAATCACATGTCTATCATACTACTGAAAACACAGGTCTATCATACTACTGAAAACACAGAGTAGGTTATCTCTACAACCCACAACCACATCTCTATCATACTGCTGAAACACAGAGTAGGTTATCTCTACAATCCACAACCACATCTCTATCATACTGAAACACAGAGTAGGTTATCTCTACAATCCACAACCACATCTCTATCATACTGAAACACAGAGTAGGTTATCTCTACAACCCACAACCACATATCTATCATACTGAATCTAATAGTAGGTTATCTCTACAATCCACAACAACATCTCTATCATACTGAAACACAGAGTAGGTTATCTCTACAATCCACAACCACATCTCTATCATACTGAAACACAGAGTAGGTTATCTCTACAACCCACAACCACATCTCTACCATATTGAATCACAGAGTAGGTTATCTCTACAATCCACAACCACATCTCTATCATACTGATACACAGAGTAGGTTATCTCTACAATCCACAACCACATCTCTATCATACTGAAACACAGAGTAGGTTATCTCTACAACCCACAACCACATCTCTATCATACTGAAACACAGAGTAGGTTATCTCTACAACCCACAACCACATCTCTATCATGCTGATACACAGAGTAGGTTATCTCTACAACCCACAACCACATCTCTATCATACTGAATCACAGAGTAGGTTATCTCTACAATCCACAACCACATCTCTATCATACTACTGAAACACAGAGTAGGTTATCTCTACAATCCACAACCACATCTCTATCATACTGAAACACAGAGTAGGTTATCTCTACAACCCACAACCACATCTCTACCATATTGAAAAACAGAGTAGGTTATCTCTACAATCCACAACCACATCTCTATCATACTACTGAAACACAGAGTAGGTTATCTCTACAACCCAGAACCACATCTCTATCATACTGAAACACAGAGTAGGTTATCTCTACAACCCACAACCACATCTCTATCATACTGAAACACAGAGTAGGTTATCTCTACAACCCACAACCACATATCTATCATACTGAAACACAGAGTAGATTATCTCTACAATCCACAACCACATCTCTATCATACTGAAACACAGAGTAGGTTATCTCTACAACCCACAACCAAATCTCTATGATACTGATACACAGAGTAGGTTATCTCTACAACCCACAACCACATCTCTATCATACTGAAACACAGAGTAGGTTATCTCTACAACCCACAACCACATCTCTATGATACTGATACACAGAGTAGGTTATCTCTACAACCCACAACCACATCTCTATCATACTGAAACACAGAGTAGGTTATCTCTACAATCCACAACCACATTTCTATCATACTGAAACACAGAGTAGGTTATCTCTACAATCCACAACCATGTCTATCATACTACTGAAATCCCATGTCTATCGTACTACTGAAATCACATGTCTATCATACTACTGAAACACAGAGTAGGTTATCTCTACAACCCTCAACCACATGTCTATCATACTGAAACACAGAGTAGGTTATCTCTACAACCCACAAACACATCTCTATCATACTGAAACACAGAGTAGGTTATCTCTACAATCCACAAACACATCTATCACAAATCTATCACACTGAAACACAGAGTAGGTTATCTCTACAACCCAGAACCACATCTATCACAAATCTATCACACTGAAACACAGAGTAGGTTATCTCTACAACCCAGAACCACATCTATCACAAATCTATCACACTGAAACACAGAGTAGGTTATCTCTACAACCCAGAACCACATCTATCACAAATCTATCACACTGAAACACAGAGTAGGTTATCTCTACAACCCAGAACCACATATCTATCATACTGAAAAACAGAGTAGGTTATCTCTACAACCCAGAACCACATATCTATCACACTGAAACACAGAGTAGGTTATCTCTACAACCCAGAACCACATCTATCACAAATCTATCACACTGAAACACAGAGTAGGTTATCTCTACAACCCAGAACCACATATCTATCATACTGAAACACAGAGTAGGTTATCTCTACAACCCAGAACCACATATCTATCACACTGAAACACAGAGTAGGTTATCTCTACAACCCAGAACCACATCTAGACAACACGGTGAACAATTTTTCCGATGTGCCACTTGAGCAAGGCAATGAACCGTAATTTGCTCCAGGGGCACAGTACTACTATGGCTGGCCTTGTAAAATAACACGTTTCACTGCATCTGCCCCGGTGTACGTGACAATACCTCAATCTGCTGAGGCGAGAAGAGGTCCCCTCTCATCTGCTTCCTCAGGAAGTCCCGCCCTCCTGGACCATGGCCATTGGCTAGAGGAGACTCCTGGAGGGCTGTGGAGAGAGAGAGAGAGAGAGGTTAGAAAGAGAGACAGAGAGAGAGAGAGACAGAGAGAGAGACAAAGAGAGAGACATAGAGACAGAGACAGAGAGAGAGAGAGAGAGAGAGAGAGAGAGCGAGAGAGCGAGAGATAGAGAGAGAGAGACACAGAGAGAGAGACAGAGACAGAGACACAGAGAGAGAGACAGAGAGAGAGACACAGAGAGAGAGACACACAGAGAGACACACAGAGAGACACAGACAGAGACAGAGAGACAGAGAGAGAGAGAGAGAGAGAGAGAGAGAGAGTGGTTTTTCACTAGTCTAGTGTGTGTCCATGTGTGAGCTGTGGTCAGCAGTAGCGATTGGCCGGTTCAAGCTTCTAAACGAGACAATTATCAGAACTCTGAAGACTGTCCGTCCCAAATGATTAGATGGAGAGAACGAAAGAACAGCAGAAGAAAGGGGAGGGGGTGAAAACCCCTGAGTTATAGAGCCAATTCACTGTTTCTAAAACGTTGCTGAGAACCTATTTTAGTCCTGGGGTCACAGCCGTGTGTGTGTAGGTGTGTGTGTGTAGGTGTGTGTGTGTCTGTGATGACAGCCATCCCAAAATATTTTTTCATTTGTGGGGGAGAGAGAAGAGAGGGGGGAGATGGAGAGGGAGAGGGTGGAGATGGAGAGAAGGAGGAGGAGAGGGAGAGGGGGGAGATGGAGAGAAGGAGGAGGAGAGGGAGAGGGGGGAGATGGCGAGGGAGAGGGAGGAGGGGGAAGATGGAGAGAAGGAGGAGGAGAGAGAGAGGGGGAGATGGAGAGGGAGAGGGAGGAGTGGGAAGATGGAGGGAAGGAGAAGGAGAGGGAGAGGGGGGAGATGGAGAGGGAGAGGGGGAAGATGGAGAGGGAGGAGATGGAGAGGGGGAGGAGAGGGAGAAGAGGGAGAGGGGGAGATGGAGATGGAGGAGAGGGAGAGGGGGAGATGTAGAGGGAGGAGAGGGAGAGGGGGAGATGGAGAGGGAGGAGTGGGAGAGGGGGAGATGGAGAGGGAGAAGAGGGAGAGGGAGAGATGGAGATGGAGGAGAGGGAGAGGGGAGATGGAGAGGGAGGAGAGGGAGAGGGGGAGATGGAGAGGGAGGAGTGGGAGAGGGGGAGATGGAGAGGGGGAGATGGAGAGGGAGGAGGGGGAAGATGGGGGAGGAGAGGGGGAGATGGAGAGAGAGAAGTGGGAGAGAGGGAGATGGAGAGGGGGAGATGGAGAGGGAGGAGAGGGAGAGGGGGGAAGATGGAGGGGAGGGGAGGGAGAGGGGAGTTTGAAAGGAGTAAGGATAGAGAGATAAGTCATAAGAAAAGAGAGTGTGTACGATAACAGTCCTCTATAAATCATCATTTTCCAATTCACATTCAAATACACACACACACACACACACACACACACACACACACACACACACACACACACACACACACACACACACACACACACACACACACTGTATTCTGTAGCTTGTTGACAGATACAGTAGGTTTTTACAGTCCTCATTCTCACTATAACAAGCACACGTCTTGATAATAATGTCTCTCTCTCTCTCTCTCACCCTCCTCTCAGTGAGCGTATGATCTGGGTCCCTGGTGACAGACCAATCAGCGCTGAGATAAAGGCGATGATGCTTTAGCCGGGTAACCCACGGCGACCCACTTAATCCCTTGCGGCCGCCAGTCCTGATGGAATTCAATTGATCAATCATGTCTCTCTGATAGCACCATCTCTACTGGCTTATTGCTTTCTCTATGGCCCTGTCAAAGACACACACACACACACACACACACACACACACACACACACACACTGTACTTTTACTCGTACGCACACACACACACACACACACACACACTTTCAAAGACTGACCCCAGTCAGTCAGGACAGAGGACCAGAAACAGAGAGAAAGAGGGAGATTGGACCGCTGATTGGACTCTCTATGAGAGAAAGACAGAGAGAGAGAGAGAGAGAGAGAGAGAGAGAGAGAGAGAGAAACAGAGAGAGAGAGACAGAGAGAGAGAGAGAGGGGAGAGATAAGTCAGAGAGCGAGACAGAGAGAGAGAGAGAGGGAGAGAGAGACAGAGAGAGAGAGACAGAGAGAGACAGAGACAGAGAGAGAGAGAGAGAGAGAGAGAGAGAGAGCGAGACAGAGAGACAGAGAGAGAGAGAGAGACAGAGAGCGAGAGAGAGAGAGAGGGGAGAGAGGGAGAGAGAGAGAGAGACAGAGAGCGAGAGAGACAGAGGGAGAGAGAGACAGAGACAGAGAGAGAGAGAAAGAGCCCATTGCCCTTTATGGTTGTGAGGTCTGGGGTCCGCTCACCAACCAAGACTTCACAAAATGGGACAAACACCAAATTGAGACTCTGCACGCAGAATTCTGCAAAAATATCCTCCGTGTACAACGTAGAACACCAAATAATGCATGCAGAGCAGAATTAGGCCGATACCCACTAATTATCAAAATCCAGAAAAGAGACGTTAAATTCTACAAACACCTAAAAGGAAGTGATTCACAAACCTTCCATAACAAAGCCATCACCTACAGAGAGATGAACCTGGAGAAGAGTCCCCTAAGCAAGCTGGTCCTGGGGCTCTGTTCACAAACACAAACACACCCTACAGAGCCCCAGGACAGCAGCACAATTAGACCCAACCAAATCATGAGAAAACAAAAAGATAATTACTTGACACATTGGAAAGAATTAACAAAAAAACAGAGCAAACTAGAATGCTATTTGGCCCTAAACAGAGAGTAGACAGCGGCAGAATACCTGACCACTGTGACTGACCCAAAATTAAGGAAAGCTTTGACTATGTACAGACTCAGTGAGCATAGCCTTGCTATTGAGAAAGGCCGCCGTAGGCAGACATGGCTCTCAAGAGAAGACAGGCTATGTGCAACACTGTCCACAAAATGAGGTGGAAACTGAGCTGCACTTCCTAACCTCCTGCCCAATGTATGACCATATTAGAGAGACATATTTCTCTCAGATTACACAGATCCACAAAGAATTCGAAAACAAATCCAAATTTGATAAACTCTCGTATCTACTGGGTGAAATTCCACAGTGTGCCATCACAGCAGCAAGATTTGTGACCTGTTGCCACGAGAAAAGGGCAACCAGTGAAGAACACACACCATTGTAAATACAACCCATATTTATGTTGATTTATTTTATCTTGTGTCCTTTAACCATTTGTACATTGTTAAAACACTGTATATATATATATAATATGACATTTGTAATGTCTTTACTGTTTTGAAACCTCTGTATGTGTAATGTTTACTGTTAATTTTTGTTGTTTTTCACTTTATATTTTCACTTTGTATGTTGTCTACCTCACTTGCTTTGGCAATGTTAACACATGTTTCCCATGCCAATAAAGCCCTTGAATTGAATTGAATTGAATTGAGAGAGAGAGAGACAGAGAGACAGAGAGACAGAGAGAGAGAGAGGTAGAGGGTTAATGTTTAGGGTTACTGTAACAGTTAATGTTTAGCGATCACTGCAACACACGACCCCTGTCCAAAACACCCTAGCAACCCTAAGCCATCCCGTACACAACACCCTAGCAACCCCAAGCCATCCTGTACACAACACCCTAGCAACCCCAAGCTAACCCGTCCCCAACACCTCTAGCAACCCCAAGCTATCCTGTCCACAACATCCATAGCAACCCCAAGCCATCCTGTCCACAACACCCATAGCAACCCCAAGCCATCCTGTCCACAACACCGCTAGCAACCCCAAGCCATCCTGTCCACAACTCCCTAGCAACCCCAAGCCATCCTGTCCACAACTCCCTAGCAACCATAAGCTATCCCGTCCCCAACACCTCTAGCAACCCCAAGCCATCCTGTCCCCAACACCCTTAGCAACCCCAAGCCATCCTGTCCACAACCCCCCTAGCAACCCCAAGCCATCCCGTCCACAACACCCCTACCAACCCCAAGCCATCCTGTCCACAACACCCACAGCAACTCCAAGCCACCCTGCCCACAACCTAGCAACCCCAAGCTATCCTGTCCACAACTCCCTAGCAACCCCCAAGCTATCATGTCCCCAACACCCTTAGCAACTCCAAGCTATCCTGTCCACAAAACCCTAGCAACCCCAAGCCATCCTGTCCCCAACACCCTTAGCAACCCCAAGCCATCCTGTCCCCAACACCCTTAGCAACTCCAAGCTATCCTGTCCACAAAACCCTAGCAACCCCAAGCCATCCTGTCCACAACTCCCTAGCAACCCCAAGCCATCCTGTCCACAACTCCCTAGCAACCATAAGCTATCCCGTCCCCAACACCTCTAGCAACCCCAAGCCATTCTGTCCCCAACACCCTTAGCAACCCCAAGCCACCCTGTCCACAACACCCTAGCAACCCCAAGCCATCCTGTCCACAACCCCCCTAGCAACCCCAAGCCATCCCGTCCACAACACCCCTAGCAAGCCCAAGCCATCCTGTCCAAGACACCCACAGCAACCCCAAGCTATCCCGTCCCCAACACCCCTAGCAACCCCAAGCCATCCTGTCCCCAACACCCTTAGCAACTCCAAGCCACCCTGTCCACAACACCCTAGCAACCCCAAGCTATCCTGTCCACAACACCCTAGCAACCCCAAGCTATCCTGTCCCCAACACCCTTAGCAACTCAAAGCCACCCTGTCCATAACACCATAGCAACCCCAAGCCATCCTGTCCCCAACACCCTTAGCAACTCCAAGCCACCCTGTCCACAACACCCTAGCAACCCCAAGCTATCCTGTCCACAACACTCTAGCAACCCCCAAGCTATCCTGTCCACAACACCCCTAGCAACACCAAGCCATCCCGTCCACAACACCCCTAGCAACCCCAAGCTATCCTCGTCCACATCACCCCTAGCAACCCCAAGCCATCCCGTCCCCAACACCCCTAGCAACCCCAAGCCATCCTGTCCCCAGCACCATTAGCAACTCCAAGCTATCCTGTCCACAACACTCTAGCAACCCCAAGCCATCCTGTCCCCAACACCCTTAGCAACCCCAAGCCATCCTGTCCCCAACACCCTTAGCAACTCCAAGCCACCCTGTCCAAAACACCCTAGCAACCCTAAGCCATCCCGTACACAACACCCTAGCAACCCCAAGCCATCCTGTACACAACACCCTAGCAACCCCAAGCTAACCCGTCCCCAACACCTCTAGCAACCCCAAGCCATCCTGTCCCCAACACCCTTAGCAACCCCAAGCCACCCTGTCCACAACACCCTAGCAACCCCAAGCCATCCTGTCCACAACCCCCTTAGCAACCCCAAGCCATCCCGTCCACAACACCCCTAGCAACCCCAAGCCATCCTGTCCACAACACCCACAGCAACTCCAAGCCACCCTGCCCACAACCTAGCAACCCCAAGCTATCCTGTCCACAACTCCCTAGCAACCCCCAAGCTATCATGTCCCCAACACCCTTAGCAACTCCAAGCTATCCTGTCCACAAAACCCTAGCAACCCCAAGCCATCCTGTCCCCAACACCCTTAGCAACCCCAAGCCATCCTGTCCCCAACACCCTTAGCAACTCCAAGCTATCCTGTCCACAACACCCTAGCAACCCCAAGCCATCCTGTCCACAACTCCCTAGCAACCCCAAGCCATCCTGTCCACAACTCCCTAGCAACCATAAGCTATCCCGTCCCCAACACCTCTAGCAACCCCAAGCCATCCTGTCCCCAACACCCTTAGCAACCCCAAGCCACCCTGTCCACAACACCCTAGCAACCCCAAGCCATCCTGTCCACAACCCCCCTAGCAACCCCAAGCCATCCTGTCCACAACCCCCCTAGCAACCCCAAGCCATCCCGTCCACAACACCCCTAGCAACCCCAAGCCATCCTGTCCACAACACCCACAGCAACCCCAAGCTATCCCGTCCCCAACACCCCTAGCAACCCCAAGCCATCCTGTCCCCAACACCCTTAGCAACTCCAAGCCACCCTGCCCACAACCTAGCAACCCCAAGCTATCCTGTCCACAACTCCCTAGCAACCCCCAAGCTATCATGTCCCCAACACCCTTAGCAACTCCAAGCTATCCTGTCCACAAAACCCTAGCAACCCCAAGCCATCCTGTCCCCAACACCCTTAGCAACCCCAAGCCATCCTGTCCCCAACACCCTTAGCAACTCCAAGCCACCCTGTCCACAACACCCTAGCAACCCCAAGCTATCCTGTCCACAACACCCTAGCAACCCCAAGCTATCCTGTCCCCAACACCCTTAGCAACTCAAAGCCACCCTGTCCATAACACCATAGCAACCCCAAGCCATCCTGTCCCCAACACCCTTAGCAACTCCAAGCCACCCTGTCCACAACACCCTAGCAACCCCAAGCTATCCTGTCCACAACACTCTAGCAACCCCCAAGCTATCCTGTCCACAACACCCCTAGCAACCCCAAGCCATCCCGTCCACAACACCCCTAGCAACCCCAAGCTATCCTCGTCCACATCACCCCTAGCAACCCCAAGCCATCCCGTCCCCAACACCCCTAGCAACCCCAAGCCATCCTGTCCCCAGCACCCTTAGCAACTCCAAGCTATCCTGTCCACAACACTCTAGCAACCCCAAGCCATCCTGTCCCCAACACCCTTAGCAACCCCAAGCCATCCTGTCCCCAACACCCTTAGCAACTCCAAGCCACCCTGTCCACAACACCCTAGCAACCCCAAGCTATCCTGTCCACAACACCCTAGCAACCCCAAGCCATCCTGTCCCTAACACCCTTAACAACTCGAAGCCACCCTGTCCACAACACCCTAGCAACCCCAAGCCATCCCGTCCCCAACACCTCTAGCAACCCCAAGCCATCCTGTCCCCAACACCCTTAGCAATCCCAAGCCACCCTGTCCACAACACCCTAGCAACCCCAAGCCATCCTGTCCACAACCCCCCTAGCAACCACAAGCCATCCTGTCCACAACCCCCCTAGCAACCCCAAGCCATCCCGTCCACAACACCCCTAGCAACCCCAAGCCATCCTGTCCACAACACCCACAGCAACCCCAAGCTATCCCGTCCCCAACACCCCTAGCAACCCCAAGCCATCCTGTCCCCAACACCCTTAGCAACTCCAAGCCACCCTGCCCACAACCTAGCAACCCCAAGCTATCCTGTCCACAACTCCCTAGCAACCCCCAAGCTATCATGTCCCCAACACCCTTAGCAACTCCAAGCTATCCTGTCCACAAAACCCTAGCAACCCCAAGCCATCCTGTCCCCAACACCCTTAGCAACCCCAAGCCATCCTGTCCCCAACACCCTTAGCAACTCCAAGCCACCCTGTCCACAACACCCTAGCAACCCCAAGCTATCCTGTCCACAACACCCTAGCAACCCCAAGCTATCCTGTCCCCAACACCCTTAGCAACTCAAAGCCACCCTGTCCATAACACCATAGCAACCCCAAGCCATCCTGTCCCCAACACCCTTAGCAACTCCAAGCCACCCTGTCCACAACACCCTAGCAACCCCAAGCTATCCTGTCCACAACACTCTAGCAACCCCCAAGCTATCCTGTCCACAACACCCCTAGCAACCCCAAGCCATCCCGTCCACAACACCCCTAGCAACCCCAAGCTATCCTCGTCCACATCACCCTTAGCAACCCCAAGCCATCCCGTCCCCAACACCCCTAGCAACCCCAAGCCATCCTGTCCCCAGCACCCTTAGCAACTCCAAGCTATCCTGTCCACAACACTCTAGCAACCCCAAGCCATCCTGTCCCCAACACCCTTAGCAACCCCAAGCCATCCTGTCCCCAACACCCTTAGCAACTCCAAGCCACCCTGTCCACAACACCCTAGCAACCCCAAGCTATCCTGTCCACAACACCCTAGCAACCCCAAGCCATCCTGTCCCTAACACCCTTAACAACTCGAAGCCACCCTGTCCACAACACCCTAGCAACCCCAAGCCATCCCGTCCCCAACACCCCTAGCAACCCCAAGCCATCCTGTCCCCAGCACCCTTAGCAACTCCAAGCTATCCTGTCCACAACTCTCTAGCAACCCCAAGCCATCCTGTCCCCAACACCCTTAGCAACCCCAAGCCATCCTGTCCCCAACACCCTTAGCAACTCCAAGCCACCCTGTCCACAACACCCTAGCAACCCCAAGCTATCCTGTCCACAACACCCTAGCAACCCCAAGCCATCCTGTCCCTAACACCCTTAACAACTCGAAGCCACCCTGTCCACAACACCATAGCAACCCCAAGCCATCCTGTCCCCAACACCTATAGCAACTCCAAGCCACCCTGTCCACAACACCCTAGCAACCCCAAGCTATCCTGTCCACAACACCCTAGCAACCCCAAGCCATCCTCGTCCACATCACTCCTAGCAACCCCAAGCCACCCTGTCCACAACACCCCTAGCAACCCCAAGCCATCCTGTCCACAACCCCCCTAGCAACCCCAAGCCATCCTGTCCAAAACACCCCTAGCAACCCCAAGCCATCCTGTCCACAACCCCCCTAGCAACCCCAAGCCATCATGTCCAAAAACACCCTAGCAACCCCAAGCCATCCTGTCCACAACACCCCTAGCAACCCCAAGCCATCCTGTCCACAACCCCCCTAGCAACCCCAAGCCATCCTGTCCAAAACACCCCTAGCAACCCCAAGCCATCCTGTCCACAACCCCCCTAGCAACCACAAGCCATCCTGTCCCCAACACCCTTAGCAACTCCAAGCCACCCTGTCCACAACACCCTAGCAACCCCAAGCTATCCTGTCCACAACACCCTAGCAACCCCAAGCCATCCTGTCCCCAACACCCTTAGCAACTCCAAGCCACCCTGGCCACAACACCCTAGCAACCCCAAGCTATCCTGTCCACAACACCATAGCAACCCCAAGCCATCCTGTCCCCAACACCTATAGCAACTCCAAGCCACCCTGTCCACAACACCCTAGCAACCCCAAGCTATCCTGTCCACAACACCCTAGCAACCCCAAGCCATCCTCGTCCACATCACTCCTAGCAACCCCAAGCCACCCTGTCCACAACACCCCTAGCAACCCCAAGCCACCCTGTCCACAACCCCCCTAGCAACCCCAAGCCATCCTGTCCAAAACCCCCCTAGCAACCCCAAGCCATCCTGTCCACAACCCCCCTAGCAACCCCAAGCCACCCTGTCCACAACTCCCTAGCAACCCCAAGCTATCCTGTCCACAACACCCTAGCAACCACAAGCCATCCTGTCCCTAACACCCTTAACAACTCGAAGCCACCCTGTCCACAACACCCTAGCAACCCCAAGCCATCCCGTCCCCAACACCCCTAGCAACCCCAAGCCATCCTGTCCCCAGCACCCTTAGCAACTCCAAGCTATCCTGTCCACAACACTCTAGCAACCCCAAGCCATCCTGTCCCCAACACCCTTAGCAACCCCAAGCCATCCTGTCCCCAACACCCTTAGCAACTCCAAGCCACCCTGTCCACAACACCCTAGCAACCCCAAGCTATCCTGTCCACAACAGCCTAGCAACCCCAAGCCATCCTGTCCCTAACACCCTTAACAACTCTAAGCCACCCTGTCCACAACACCATAGCAACCCCAAGCCATCCTGTCCCCAACACCTATAGCAACTCCAAGCCACCCTGTCCACAACACCCTAGCAACCCCAAGCTATCCTGTCCACAACACCCTAGCAACCCCAAGCCATTCTCGTCCACATCACTCCTAGCAACCCCAAGCCACCCTGTCCACAACACCCCTAGCAACCCCAAGCCATCCTGTCCACAACCCCCCTAGCAACCCCAAGCCATCCTGTCCAAAACACCCCTAGCAACCCCAAGCCATCCTGTCCACAACCCCCCTAGCAACCCCAAGCCATCCTGTCCAAAACACCCTAGCAACCCCAAGCCATCCTGTCCACAACACCCCTAGCAACCCCAAGCCATCCTGTCCACAACCCCCCTAGCAACCCCAAGCCATCCTGTCCAAAACACCCCTAGCAACCCCAAGCCATCCTGTCCACAACTCCCTAGCAACCCCAAGCTATCCTGTCCACAACACCCTAGCAACCACAAGCCATCCTGTCCCTAACACCCTTAACAACTCGAAGCCACCCTGTCCACAACACCCTAGCAACCCCAAGCCATCCCGTCCCCAACACCCCTAGCAACCCCAAGCCATCCTGTCCCCAGCACCCTTAGCAACTCCAAGCTATCCTGTCCACAACACTCTAGCAACCCCAAGCCATCCTGTCCCCAACACCCTTAGCAACCCCAAGCCATCCTGTCCCCAACACCCTTAGCAACTCCAAGCCACCCTGTCCACAACACCCTAGCAACCCCAAGCTATCCTGTCCACAACAGCCTAGCAACCCCAAGCCATCCTGTCCCTAACACCCTTAACAACTCTAAGCCACCCTGTCCACAACACCATAGCAACCCCAAGCCATCCTGTCCCCAACACCTATAGCAACTCCAAGCCACCCTGTCCACAACACCCTAGCAACCCCAAGCTATCCTGTCCACAACACCCTAGCAACCCCAAGCCATCCTCGTCCACATCACTCCTAGCAACCCCAAGCCACCCTGTCCACAACACCCCTAGCAACCCCAAGCCATCCTGTCCACAACCCCCCTAGCAACCCCAAGCCATCCTGTCCAAAACACCCCTAGCAACCCCAAGCCATCCTGTCCACAACCCCCCTAGCAACCCCAAGCCATCCTGTCCAAAACACCCTAGCAACCCCAAGCCATCCTGTCCACAACACCCCTAGCAACCCCAAGCCATCCTGTCCACAACCCCCCTAGCAACCCCAAGCCATCCTGTCCAAAACACCCCTAGCAACCCCAAGCCATCCTGTCCACAACCCCCCTAGCAACCACAAGCCATCCTGTCCCCAACACCCTTAGCAACTCCAAGCCACCCTGTCCACAACACCCTAGCAACCCCAAGCTATCCTGTCCACAACACCCTAGCAACCCCAAGCCATCCTGTCCCCAACACCCTTAGCAACTCCAAGCCACCCTGGCCACAACACCCTAGCAACCCCAAGCTATCCTGTCCACAACACCATAGCAACCCCAAGCCATCCTGTCCCCAACACCTATAGCAACTCCAAGCCACCCTGTCCACAACACCCTAGCAACCCCAAGCTATCCTGTCCACAACACCCTAGCAACCCCAAGCCATCCTCGTCCACATCACTCCTAGCAACCCCAAGCCACCCTGTCCACAACACCCCTAGCAACCCCAAGCCACCCTGTCCACAACCCCCCTAGCAACCCCAAGCCATCCTGTCCAAAACCCCCCTAGCAACCCCAAGCCATCCTGTCCACAACCCCCCTAGCAACCCCAAGCCATCCTGTCCAAAACCCCCCTAGCAACCCCAATGGTGTCATTGTGTCTGTGGTAAAAGAAACACATCGTTGTGACGGGTTAAATCCTATTCACCGTCTGACACACACACACACACACACACACACACATACACACACACACACACACACACACACACACACACGCACACACACACACACACACACGCACACGCACACACGCACACACGCACACACGCACACACGCACACACGCACACGCACACACGCACACACACACGCACACGCACACACGCACACACGCACACACACACGCACACACGCACACACAAAACCATCCAGCCTCATCCTGGTCCAACAATGAACCACATTGTTCTCTCCTTTCTGCCTTATCCCTCTCTTCCTGTCTCCCTCTGACTCCATCCCTCTCTTCCTGTCTCCATCTGACTCCATCCCTCTCTTCCTGTCTCCATCTGACTCCATCCCTCCCTTCCTGTCTCCCTCTGACTCCATCCCTCTCTTCCTGTCTCCATCTGACTCCATCCCTCTCTTCCTGTCTCCCTCTGACTCCATCCCTCTCTTCCTGTCTCCCTCTGACTCCATCCCTCTCTTCCTGTCTCCCTCTGACTCCATCCCTCTCTTCCTGTCTCTCTTCCTGTCTCCCTCTGACTCCATCCCTCTCTTCCTGTCTCTCTTCCTGTCTCCCTCTGACTCCATCCCTCTCTTCCTGTCTCTCTTCCTGTCTCCCTCTGACTACATCCCTCTCTTCCTGTCTCCCTCTGACTCCATCCCTCTCTTCCTGTCTCCCTCTGACTCCATCCCTCTCTTCCTGTCTCCCTCTGACTCCATTCCTCTCTTCCTGTCTCCCTCTGACTACATCCCTCTCTTCCTGTCTCTCATCCTGTCTCCATCTGACTCCATCCCTCCCTTCCTGTCTCCCTTCCTGACTCCATCCCTCTCTTCCTGTCTCCCTCTGACTCCATCCCTCTCTTCCTGTCTCTCTCTGACTCCATCCCTCTCTTCCTGTCTTCCTCTGACTCCATCCCTCTCTTCCTGTCTCCCTTCCTGTCTCCCTCTGACTTCGATTTGTGGACTTTGTGGCCGTGCCAGCTAGTGACCACAGAGCTGCCTCCAGAACGACACGTGAGATGAGTTACGATACACCTCCCCCTTCTCTCTCTTCAGACTCTGGAAACAGTTTTCTAAGAAGAGAAATAAGGGTTGAATAGGGATGACTGTGTGTGTGTGTGTGTGTGTGTGTGTGTGTGTGTGTGTGTGTGTGTGTGTGTGTGTGTGTGTGTGTGTGTGTGTGTGTGTGTGTGTGTGTGTGTGTGTGTGTGTGTGTGTGTGTGTGTGTGAGTGAGTGAGTGAGTGAGTGAGTGAGTGAGTGAGTGAGTGAGTGAGTGAGTGAGTGAGTGAGTGAGTGTGTACGTGCGAGTGTGCGAGTGAGTGAGTGTGTACGTGCGAGTGTGTGTGATAACTACTGTGGATCTCTTCGTACTTGACATAGATTACATACTGATAAGACAATGGTCTAAACTCTGACCCCCTGCTCCAGATGAACTCTGACCCCCTGCTCCAGATGAACTCTGACCCCTCCCTGCTCCAGATTAACTCTGACCCCTCCCTGCTCCAGATTAACTCTGACCCCCCCTGCTCCAGATGAACTCTGACCCCCCCTGCTTCAGATGAACTCTGACCCCCTGCTCCAGCCCAGTGTGTACGTCTGCACCCTAAACCCCTTAGATCAAAGAGAGAGAGGAACTGAACAATACCCCCTCCCAGAGGAACTGAACCCTGAAAAACAGACCTACCCCCCTCCCAGAGGAACTGAACCCTACCCCCCTCCCAGAGGAACTGAACCCTACCCCCCTCCCAGAGGAACTGAACCCTATCCCCCTCCCAGAGGAACTGAACCCTACCCCCCTCCCAGAGGACCTGAACCCTACCCCCCTCCCAGAGGAACTGAACCCTGAAAAACAGACCTACCCCCCTCCCAGAGGAACTGAACCCTAACCCCCTCCCAGAGGAACTGAACCCTGAAAAACAGACCTACCCCCCTCCCAGAGGAACTGAACCCTACCCCCCTCCCAGAGGAACTGAACCCTGAAAAACAGACCTACCCCCCTCCCAGAGGAACTGAACCCTGAAAAACAGACCTACCCCCCTCCCAGAGGAACTGAACCCTAACCCCCTCCCAGAGGAACTGAACCCTGAAAAACAGACCTACCCCCCTCCCAGAGGAACTGAACCCTACCCCCCTCCCAAAGGAACTGAACCCTGAAAAACAGACCTACCCCCCTCCCAGAGGAACTGAACCCTGAAAAACAGACCTACCCCCCTCCCAGAGGAACTGAACCCTGAAAAACAGACCTACCCCCCTCCCAGAGGAACTGAACCCTGAAAAACAGACCTACCCCCTCCCAGAGGAACTGAACCCTGAAAAACAGACCTACCCCCCTCCCAGAGGAACTGAACCCTGAAAAACAGACCTACCCCCCTCCCAGAGGAACTGAACCCTGAAAAACAGACCTACCCCCCTCCCAGAGGAACTGAACCCTACCCCCCTCCCAGAGGAACTGAACCCTATCCATTAACCTCAACAAATATCATGTTTCAGAAGTCAAGGACAGACACACCCCTGTTTAGGGGAGATACCAGGATACACACCCCTGTGTAGGGGAGAGACCAGGATACACACCCCTGTGTAGGGGGGGAGACCAGGATACACACCCCTGTGTAGGGGGAGAGACCAGGATACACACCCCTGTGTAGGGGGAGAGACCAGGATACACACCCCTGTGTAGGGGGAGAGACCAGGATACACACCCCTGTGTAGGGGAGAGACCAGGATACACACCCCTGTGTAGGGGGAGAGACCAGGATACACACCCCTGTGTAGGGGTGAGACCAGGATACACACCCCTGTGTAGGGGGAGAGACCAGGATACACACCCCTGTGTAGGGGGAGAGACCAGGATACACACCCCTGTGTAGGGGGAGAGACCAGGATACACACCCCTGTGTAGGGGGAGAGACCAGGATACACACCCCTGTGTAGGGGGAGAGACCAGGATACACACCCCTGTGTAGGGGGAGAGACCAGGATACACACCCCTGTGTAGGGGGAGAGACCAGGATACACACCCCTGTGTAGGGGGAGAGACCAGGATACACACCCCTGTGTAGGGGGAGAGACCAGGATACACACCCCTGTGTAGGGGGAGAGACCAGGATACACACCCCTGTGTAGGGGGAGAGACCAGGATACACACCCCTGTGTAGGGGAGAGACCAGGATACACACCCCTGTGTAGGGGGAGAGACCAGGATACACACCCCTGTGTAGGGAGAGACCAGGATACACACCCCTGTGTAGGGGGAGAGACCAGGATACACACCCCTGTGTAGGGGGAGAGACCAGGATACACACCCATGTGTAGGGGGAGAGGGGAGAGACCAGGATACACACCCCTGTGTAGGGGGAGAGACCAGGATACACACCCCTGTGTAGGGGGAGAGACCAGGATACACACCCCTGTGTAGGGGAGAGACCAGGATACACACCCCTGTGTAGGGGGAGAGACCAGGATACACACCCCTGTGTAGGGGGAGAGACCAGGATACACACCCCTGTGTAGGGGGAGAGACCAGGATACACATCCCTGTGTAGGGGTGAGACCAGGATACACACCCCTGTGTAGGGGGAGAGACCAGGATACACACCCCTGTGTAGGGGGAGAGACCAGGATACACACCCCTGTGTAGGGGGAGAGAGACCAGGATACACACCCCTGTGTAGGGGGGGAGAGACCAGGATACACACCCCTGTGTAGGGGGGGAGAGACCAGGATACACACTCCTGTGTAGGGGGAGAGACCAGGATACACACCCCTGTGTAGGGGGAGAGACCAGGATACACACCCCTGTGTAGGGGGAGAGACCAGGATACACACCCCTGTGTAGGGGGAGAGACCAGGATACACACCCCTGTGTAGGGGGAGAGACCAGGATACACACCCCTGTGTAGGGGGAGAGACCAGGATACACACCCCTGTGTAGGGGGAGAGACCAGGATACACACCCCTGTGTAGGGGAGAGACCAGGATACACACCCCTGTGTAGGGGGAGAGACCAGGAAACACACCCCTGTGTAGGGGGAGAGACCAGGATACACACCCCTGTGTAGGGAGAGACCAGGATACACACCCCTGTGTAGGGGGAGAGACCAGGATACACACCCCTGTGTAGGGGGAGAGACCAGGATACACACCCATGTGTAGGGGGAGAGGGGAGAGACCAGGATACACACCCCTGTGTAGGGGGAGAGACCAGGATACACACCCCTGTGTAGGGGAGAGACCAGGATACACACCCCTGTGTAGGGGGAGAGACCAGGATACACACCCCTGTGTAGGGGGAGAGACCAGGATACACACCCCTGTGTAGGGGGAGAGACCAGGATACACACCCCTGTGTAGGGGGGGAGACCAGGATACACACCCCTGTGTAGGGGGAGAGACCAGGATACACACCCCTGTGTAGGGGGGGAGACCAGGATACACACCCCTGTGTAGGGGGAGAGACCAGGATACACACCCCTGTGTAGGGGGAGAGACCAGGATACACACCCCTGTGTAGGGGAGGAGAGACCAGGATACACACCCCTGTGTAGGGGGGGAGAGACCAGGATACACACTCCTGTGTAGGGGGAGAGACCAGGATACACACCCCTGTGTAGGGGGAGAGACCAGGATACACACCCCTGTGTAGGGGGAGAGACCAGGATACACACCCCTGTGTAGGGGGAGAGACCAGGATACACACCCCTGTGTAGGGGGAGAGACCAGGATACACACCCCTGTGTAGGGGGAGAGACCAGGATACACACCCCTGTGTAGGGGGAGAGACCAGGATACACACCCCTGTGTAGGGGAGAGACCAGGATACACACCCCTGTGTAGGGGGAGAGACCAGGAAACACACCCCTGTGTAGGGGGAGAGACCAGGATACACACCCCTGTGTAGGGAGAGACCAGGATACACACCCCTGTGTAGGGGGAGAGACCAGGATACACACCCCTGTGTAGGGGGAGAGACCAGGATACACACCCATGTGTAGGGGGAGAGGGGAGAGACCAGGATACACACCCCTGTGTAGGGGGAGAGACCAGGATACACACCCCTGTGTAGGGGAGAGACCAGGATACACACCCCTGTGTAGGGGGAGAGACCAGGATACACACCCCTGTGTAGGGGGAGAGACCAGGATACACACCCCTGTGTAGGGGGAGAGACCAGGATACACACCCCTGTGTAGGGGGGGAGACCAGGATACACACCCCTGTGTAGGGGGAGAGACCAGGATACACACCCCTGTGTAGGGGGGAGACCAGGATACACACCCCTGTGTAGGGGAGAGACCAGGATACACACCCCTGTGTAGGGGGAGAGAAGAGAGTTAGACCCAATAGTGTCCTTTAGGCCCCACAAGTCAAGTTCTCCCATAGTCCTCCTCTCCTCTCCATTCACACCGACTTCCTCCTCTCCTCACCGACTTCCCCCGATCCATTCATCCCGACTTCCCCCTCCCCTAGTCAGTTGTACAACTGAATGTATTCTGAATGAGAGAGGTCGAGGGGGGGTCGAGGGGGGGTCGAGGGGGGGTCGAGGGGGGGGGGGCTGCCTTAATCCACTTCCATGTCATCGGCGGCCGGGGAGCCGTTGTTGTTGGGGGCAGAATGACAGATTTGTATCTTGTCGGCTCGGGATTCGATCCAGCAACCTTTCGGGTTCCAGGCTACCTGCCGCCCAAGTAGACTTGGGTTTTTTTGTTAGGGTGTTGTGGACGGGGATGGTGGATGAGCTCCGAGGGTCACGTGTTCAATCCCCAGTGTTAGAGACTCGTTTTTCATTCATAACCCTATCCCATACCTTAACCCTTACCTTAACCAATCACAACCCTATCCCAGACCTGACCCCTTACCTTAGCCAATCACAACCCTATCCCAGACCTTAACCCTTACCTTAACCAATCACAACCCTATCCCAGACCTGACCCCTTACCTTAGCCAATCACAACCCTATCCCAGACCTGACCCTTTACCTTAACCAATCATAACCCTATCCCAAACCTTAACCCTTACCTTAGCCAATCACAACCCTATCCCAAACCTTAACCCTTACCTTAGCCAATCACAACCCTATCCCAGACCTTAACCCTTACCTTAGCCAATCACAACCCTATCCCAGACCTTAACCCTTACCTTAGCCAATCACAACCCTATCCCAAACCTTAACCCTTACCTTAGCCAATCACAACCCTATCCCAAACCTTAACCCTTACCTTAACCAATCACAACCCTATCCCAAACCTTAACCTTTACCTTAACCAATCACAACCCTATCCCAGACCTTAACCCTTACCTTAACCAATCATAACCCTATCCCAGACCTGACCCCTTATCCTTAACCAATCACAACCCTATCCCAGACCTTAACCCTTACCTTAACCAATCATAACCCTATCCCAAACCTGACCCTTTACCTTAACCAATCATAACCCTATCCCAAACCTTAACCCTTACCTTAACCAATCACAACCCTATCCCAAACCTTAACCCTTACCTTAACCAATCATAACCCTATCCCAAACCTTAACCCTTACCTTAACCAATCATAACCCTATCCCAGACCTTAACCCTTACCTTAACCAATCATAACCCTATCCCAGACCTTAACCCTTACCTTAACCAATCACAACCCTATCCCAGACCTTAACCAATCACAACCCTATCCCAGACCTTAACCCTTACCTTAACCAATCACAACCCTTACCTTAACCAATCATAACCATATCCCAAACCTTAACCCTTTACCTTAACCAATCATAACCCTATCCCAAACCTTAACCCTTACCTTAACCAATCAGAATGATTACCTAAATTTAACCAGCTGTGAGGTGTCTAACAACTTTGAAAAAAATGCCGTGTGGAGAAACGTCAGAATGTGAAGTCAAATTAGCTGTGAGATCTTGTTGTCTTTTGGCATGATGTTTCCCCTGTCGTGTTTTACTGTGTGTCTGAGGCTATTAGGCAGTGTGTGTGTGTGTGTGTGTGTGTGTGTGTGTGTGTGTGTGTGTGTGTGTGTGTGTGTGTGTGAGGCCGCAGCGGGGGCTAGGCTAATTGTCGCTGTGATTAGCAGAGCTGTTAATGAGAGAATGGAACAGACCGCTGAGACGCTGTCATAGAACTATAATGAATAGAATGGACATAGACTATAACGAGTACAACGGACATAGAACTATAATGACTAGAATGGACATAGACTATAACGAGTACAACGGACATAGACTATAACGAGTACAACGGACATAGAAATAGAATGAATAGAATGGACATAGACTATAACGAGTACAACGGACATAGAACTATAATGAATAGAATGGACATAGACTATAACGAGTACAACGGACATAGAACTATAATGAATAGAAGGGACATTGACTATAACGAGTACAACGGACATAGAACTATAATGAATAGAATGTACATAGACTATAACGAGTACAACGGACATAGAACTATAATGACTAGAATGGACATAGACTATAACGAGTACAACGGACATAGACTATAACGAGTACAACGGACATAGAAATATAATTAATAGAATGGACATAGACTATAACGAGTACAACGGACATAGAACTATAATGAATAGAATGGACATAGACTATAACGAGTACAACGGACATAGAACTATAATGAATAGAAGGGACATTGACTATAACGAGTACAACGGACATAGAACTATAATGAATAGAATGTACATAGACTATAACGAGTACAACGGACATAGAACTATAATGAATAGAATGGACATAGACTATAACGAGTACAACGGACATAGAACTATAATGAATAGAATGGACATAGACTATAACGAGTACAACGGACATAGAACTATAATGAATAGAAGGGACATTGACTATAACGAGTACAACGGACATAGAACTATAATGAATAGAATGGACATAGACTATAACGAGTACAACGAACATAGAACTATAATGAATAGAATAGACATAGACTATAACGAGTACAACGGACATAGAACTATAATGAATAGAATGGACATAGACTATAACGAGTACAACGGACATAGAACTATAATGACTAGAATAGAGATAGACTATAATGAGTACAACGGACATAGAACTATAATGACTAGAATAGACATAGACTATAACGAGTACAACGGACATAGAACTATAATGAATAGAATGGACATAGACTATAACGAGTACAACGAACATAGAACTATAATGAATAGAATGGACATAGACTATAACGAGTACAACAGACATAGAACTATAATGACTAGAATGGACATAGACTATAACGAGTACAACGGACATAGAACTATAATTAATAGAATGGACATAGACTATAACGAGTACAACGAACATAGAAATACGATTAATAGAATGGACATAGTGTAGCTCAAAACTATCATATGAATAGTATTATCAGAACAGGCGGATATAATATAATATAATATAATATGATATAATATAATATAGTGTATTATAATATAGTGTAATATAATATGATATAATATAATATAGTGTAATATAATATAGTGTAATATAATATAATATAGTGTAATATAATATAGTGTAATATAATATAGTGTATTATAATATAGTGTAATATAATATAGTGTAATATAATATAGTGTAATATAATATAGTGTAATATAATATAGTGTAATATAATATAGTGTAATATAATATAGTGTAATATAATATGATATAGTGTAATATAATATAGTGTAATATAATATAGTGTATTATAATATAGTGTAATATAATATAGTGTAATATAATATAGTGTAATATAATATAGTGTAATATAATATAGTGTAATATAATATAGTGTAATATAATATAGTGTATTATAATATAGTGTAATATAATATAGTGTAATATAATATAGTGTAATATAATATAGTGTAATATAATATAGTGTAATATAATATAATATAATATAGTGTATTATAATATAGTGTATTATAATATAGTGTAATATAATATAATATAATATAGTGTAATATAATATAGTGTATTATAATATAGTGTAATATAATATAATATAGTGTATTATAATATAGTGTAATATAATATAGTGTAATATAATATAGTGTAATATAATATAATATAGTGTAATATAATATAGTGTAATATAATATAGTGTAATATAATATAGTGTAATATAATATAGTGTAATATAATATAGTGTAATATAATATAGTGTATTATAATATAGTGTAATATAATATAGTGTAATATAATATAGTGTAATATAATATAGTGTAATATAATATAGTGTAATATAATATAGTGTAATATAATATAGTGTAATATAATATAGTGTAATATAATATAGTGTATTATAATATAGTGTAATATAATATAGTGTAATATAATATAGTGTAATATAATATAGTGTAATATAATATAGTGTAATATAATATAATATAATATAGTGTATTATAATATAATATAGTGTAATATAATATAATATAATATAGTGTATTATAATATAATATAGTGTAATATAATATAATATAGTGTATTATAATATAATATAGTGTAATATAATATAATATAGTGTATTATAATATAGTGTAATATAATATAGTGTAATATAATATAGTGTAATATAATATAGTGTAATATAATATAGTGTAATATAATATAGTGTAATATAATATAATATAGTGTAATATAATATAGTGTAATATAATATAGTGTAATATAATATAGTGTAATATAATATAGTGTAATATAATATAGTGTAATATAATATAGTGTAATATAATATAGTGTAATATAATATAGTGTAATATAATATAGTGTAATATAATATAGTGTAATATAATATAGTGTATTATAATATAGTGTATTATAATATAGTGTAATATAATATAGTGTAATATAATATAGTGTAATATAATATAGTGTAATATAATATAGTGTAATATAATATAATATAATATAGTGTATTATAATATAGTGTATTATAATATAGTGTAATATAATATAATATAATATAGTGTAATATAATATAGTGTATTATAATATAGTGTAATATAATATAATATAGTGTAATATAATATAGTGTAATATAATATAGTGTAATATAATATAGTGTAATATAATATAGTGTAATATAATATAGTGTAATATAATATAGTGTAATATAATATAGTGTATTATAATATAGTGTAATATAATATAGTGTAATATAATATAGTGTAATATAATATAGTGTAATATAATATAGTGTAATATAATATAATATAATATAGTGTATTATAATATAATATAGTGTAATATAATATAATATAATATAGTGTATTATAATATAATATAGTGTAATATAATATAATATAGTGTATTATAATATAATATAGTGTAATATAATATAATATAGTGTATTATAATATAGTGTAATATAATATAGTGTAATATAATATAGTGTAATATAATATAGTGTAATATAATATAGTGTAATATAATATAGTGTAATATAATATAATATAGTGTAATATAATATAGTGTAATATAATATAGTGTAATATAATATAGTGTAATATAATATAGTGTAATATAATATAGTGTAATATAATATAGTGTAATATAATATAGTGTAATATAATATAGTGTAATATAATATAGTGTATTATAATATAGTGTAATATAATATAGTGTAATATAATATAATATAATATAGTGTAATATAATATAATATATTCCCAGAGAAGAGCTGGTAAAAAGCCCCTCTCTCTGTCGACTGATTCAAACCCGTCTGTGTGGCCCTCACTGTGGAACGTTCCCGGTGTTTTGACGGGAGGTGTGTATCAGAGCGTATCGGAAACGTTCAGGACACTCTAGGGGGTCAGCGGTATTCTCTGGAATGTTTAGGAGACATGGGAGCGCATGGGTGTGTGTGTGTGTTATTATAAACCAGGGTGTACAGGTGTGTGTGTGTGTGTGTCTCTCTGTCTGTGTGTGTGTGTGTGTGTGTGTGTGTGTGTGTGTGTGTGTGTGTGTGTGTGTGTGTGTGTGTGTGTGTGTGTGTGTGTACATTAAAAAGTCATCAGACAGTACCCTGCAGTAAATGAGACAGGACCAGATGTCACAACAAGGGGGGGTGACGGAACGCTGCTGGGCTCCACACACACACACACACACACACACACACACACACACACACACACACACACACACACACACACACACACACATACACACACACACAGAGACACACACACACACACACACACACATACCTGTACTGTAACACAGACTAAACAGGTCTCAATAAAGATATTTACTTTGGACTTGCCAGTTGTGGGTTTCAAAGCTCCCTTGTGCTCAACACATACACACACACACACACACACACACAGGGACACCCACACAGAGAGACACACACACAGAGAGACACACACACACACACATCTGTCATTGGGCCTGATGTGTTTGGCATCCCTCCACCTCTACTCCACGGGGGGTCTGTCATCTTCTGCTGTCTGTCTCTGTGTCTGCCTCTCTGTCATCTTCTGCTGTCTGACTCTGTGTCTGTCTGTCTGTGTGTGTCTGTCTGTCATCTTCTGCTGTCTGTCTCTGTGTCTGTCTGTCTGTGTGTGTCTGTCTGTCATCTTCTGCTGTCTGTCTCTGTGTCTGTCTGTCTGTGTGTGTCTGTCTGTCATCTTTTGTTGTCTGTCTCTGTGTCTGTCTGTCTGTGTGTGTCTGTCTGTCATCTTTTGTTGTCTGTCTCTGTGTCTGTCTGTCTGTGTGTGTCTGTCTGTCATCTTTTGCTGTCTGTCTCTGTGTCTGTCTGTCTGTGTGTGTCTGTCTGTCATCTTCTGCTGTCTGTCTCTGTGTCTGTCTGTCTGTGTGTGTCTGCCTGTCATCTTCTGCTGTCTGTCTCTGTGTCTGTCTGTCTGTGTGTGTCTGCCTGTCATCTTCTGCTGTCTGTCTCTGTGTCTGTCTGTCTGTGTGTGTCTGTCTGTCATCTTTTGCTGTCTGTCTCTGTGTCTGTCTGTCTGTGTGTGTCTGTCTGTCATCTTCTGCTGTCTGTCTCTGTGTCTGTCTGTCTGTGTGTGTCTGTCTGTCATCTTCTGCTGTCTGTCTCTGTGTCTGTCTGTCTGTGTGTGTCTGTCTGTCATCTTCTGCTGTCTGTCTCTGTGTCTGTCTGTCTGTGTGTGTCTGTCTGTCATCTTCTGCTGTCTGTCTCTGTGTCTGTCTGTCTGTGTGTGTCTGTATGTCATCTTCTGCTGTCTGTCTCTGTGTCTGTCTGTCTGTGTGTGTCTGTCTGTCATCTTCTGCTGTCTGTCTCTGTGTCTGTCTGTCTGTGTGTGTCTGTCTGTCATCTTTTGCTGTCTGTCTCTGTGTCTGTCTGTCTGTGTCTGTCTGTATGTCATCTTCTGCTGTCTGTCTCTGTGTCTGTCTGTGTGTGTCTGTCCGTCATCTTCTGCTGTCTGTCTCTGTGTCTGTCTGTCTGTGTGTGTCTGTCTGTCATCTTCTGCTGTCTGTCTCTGTGTCTGTCTGCCTGTGTCTGTCTGTATGTCATCTTTTGCTGTCTGTCTCTGTGTCTGTCTGTCTGTGTGTGTCTGTATGTCATCTTCTGCTGTCTGTCTGTGTCTGTCTGTCTGTCATCTTCTGCTGTCTGTCTCTGTGTCTGTCTGTCTGTGTGTGTCTGTCTGTCATCTTCTGCTGTCTGTCTCTGTGTCTGTCTGTCATCTTCTGCTGTCTGTCTCTGTGTCTGTCTGTGTCTGTCTGTCATCTTCTGCTGTTTGTCTCTGTGTCTGTCTGTGTCTGTCTGTCATCTTCTGCTGTTCGTCTCTGTGTCTGTCTGTGTCTGTCTGTCATCTTCTGCTGTCTGTCTCTGTGTCTGTCTGTGTCTGTCTGTCATCTTCTTCTGTTTGTCTCTGTGTCTGTCTGTGTGTATTTGTCTGTGTGACTTTAAACGTAAAATCGATAACAGTTAAATGTAAGGGTTATCCCCCCCTCCCCCAACTCGATGGTTAAATGTAAGGGTTACCCCCCCAACTCGATGGTTAAATGTAAGGGTTATCCCCCCCCCCAACTCGATGGTTAAATGTAAGGGTTATCCCCCCCCCCCCCCAACTCGATGGTTAAATGTAAGGGTTACCCCCCCCCCCTCCCAACTCGATGGTTAAATGTAAGGGTTATCCCCCCAACTCAATGATTAAATGTAAGGGTTACCCCCCCCCCCCCCCAACTCGATGGTTGAATGTAAGGGTTATCCCCCCCCCCAACTCGATGGTTAAATGTAAGGGTTATCCCCCCCCAACTCGATGGTTAAATGTAAGGGTTATCCCCCCAACTCGATGATTAAATGTAAGGGTTATCCCCCCCCCCCCCCCCAACTCGATGGTTAAATGTAAGGGTTATCCCCCCCCCCCCCCAACTCGATGGTTAAATGTAAGGGTTATCCCCCCCCCCAACTCGATGGTTAAATGTAAGGGTTATCCACCCCCCCAACTCGATGGTTAAATGTAAGGGTTATCCACCCCCCCAACTCGATGGTTAAATATAAGGGTTATCCCCCCCCCAACTCGATGGTTAAATGTAAGGGTTATCCCCCCCCAACTCGATGGTTAAATGTAAGGGTTATCTCCCCCCCAACTCGATGGTTAAATGTAAGGGTTACCCCCCCCCCAACTCGATGGTTAAATGTAAGGGTTATCCCCCCCCCAACTCGATGGTTAAATGTAAGGGTTATCCCCCCCCCCCCAACTCGATGGTTAAATGTAAGGGTTATCCCCCCCCCCCAACTCGATGGTTAAATGTAAGGGTTACCCCCCCCCCCAACTCGATGGTTAAATGTAAGGGTTATCCCCCCCCAACTCGATGGTTGAATGTAAGGGTTATCCCCCCCAACTCGATGGTTAAATGTAAGGGTTACCCCCCCCCCCCCCCCCCCCCCAACTCGATGGTTAAATGTAAGGGTTATCTCCCCCCCAACTCGATGGTTAAATGTAAGGGTTACCCCCCCCCCCCCCCCAACTCGATGGTTAAATGTAAGGGTTATCCCCCCCCCAACTCGATGGTTAACTGTAAGGGTTATCCCCCCCCCCCAACTCGATGGTTAAATGTAAGGGTTATCCCCCCCCCCCAACTCGATGGTTAAATGTAAGGGTTATCCCCCCCCCCCAACTCGATGGTTAAATGTAAGGGTTATCCCCCCCCCCCAACTCGATGGTTAAATGTAAGGGTTATCCCCCCCCCAACTCGATGGTTAAATGTAAGGGTTATCCCCCCCAACTCGATGGTTAAATGTAAGGGTTATCCCCCCCCCCCAACTCGATGGTTAAATTAAGGGTTATCCCCCCCCCAACTCGATGGTTAAATGTAAGGGTTATCCCCCCCCCAACTCGATGGTTAAATGTAAGGGTTATTCCCCCCCCCCCAACTCGATGGTTAAATTAAGGGTTATCCCCCCCCCAACTCGATGGTTAAATGTAAGGGTTATCTCCCCCCCCCCCCCCAACTCGATGGTTAAATGTAAGGGTTATCCCCCCCCAACTCGATGGTTAAATGTAAGGGTTATCTCCCCCCCCAACTCGATGGTTAAATGTAAGGGTTATCTCCCCCCCCAACTCGATGGTTAAATGTAAGGGTTATCCCCCCCAACTTGATGGTTAAATGTAAGGGTTATCCCCCCCAACTCGATGGTTAAATGTAAGGGTTATCTCCCCCCCAACTCGATGGTTAAATGTAAGGGTTATTCCGCCCCAACTTGATGGTTAAATGTAAGGGTTATCCCCCCCCAACTCGATGGTTAAATGTAAGGGTTATCCCCCCCCCCAACTCGATGGTTAAATGTAAGGGTTATCCCCCCCAACTTGACGGTAAACTTTAGGCATTTAATTCCTAATGGTTGAGAAACGAGCGCTCATCGTCGCCTCTAGCGGACGGTTTTGAACTCATCTCCCGACGTCCTGCAGACCTGAAGGAACGTGGAATACGGCCTTGGGTCTGTTGTGACCTGGCTGATCAGCTGTAACTCTCTCCACTCCATCAGAGAAGACCGAACACACACACACACACACACACACCGTCTCTCACCATCGTCTCTCTTCCGCTTGCCGTCGTTAGCTGAGCTGATTCCCAGAATGCCGCTGATGGAGTAGGAGGAGCCAGCCGAGTCACTGGTCACCGCGGAAACCTGTGTCGACGCTACCGACGACGCTGTGGAAAGTTAGGACATGGGTCACAATGCTACATAACACTCCATTACACTACATAACACTACATTATGTTACATAACGCTACATAATGCTGCATAACCTTACATACTGCTACATAACACTACATAACACTAAATAATGCTACATTATGTTACATCCCGCTACATAACACTACATAATGCTACATAACACTACATAATGCTGCATAACCTTACATACTGCTACATAACACTACATAACAATACATAACATTACATAATGCTACATTATGTTACATACCGCTACATAACACTACATAATGCTACATAACACTACATAATGCTACATAACACTACATAATGCTGCATAACCTTACAAACTGCTACATAACACTACATAATGCTACATTGTTACATACCGCTACATAACACTGCATAACACTATATAACGCTACATTATGTTACATACCGCTACATAACACTACATAATGCTACATAACACTACATAATGCTACATTATGTTACATACCGCTACATAACACTACATAATGCTACATAATGCTACATTATGTTACATACCGCTACATAACACTACATACTGCTACATTATGTTACATACCGCTACATAACACTACATAATGCTACATAACACCACATAATGCTACATAACACTACGTAATGCTACATTATGTTACATAACACTACATAATGCTACATAACACTCCACAATCCTACATAATGTTACATAACGGCACATAACATGACATAACACTGCATAATGCTACATAATGCTACACACATTACATAACACTACATAATGCTACATAACGGCGCATAACATGACATAACGCTACATAATGCTACATAACGGTGCATAGGGCGCTCATAACGTCTAAACACCGTATCACACATAATGTCTTGTAACCTTCTGAACTAAAAGACATAGGTCGGTCGTAACGCTATACGTAGGACTGTCACAGGACTGTCATAAATTGGTAATAAGCCTTTAGTACAGAACAGCTAGCCACTTTGGGATGGTTTGAACCTCTTGTTGTTACGGCTAAGGAGTTGAATAGTCCACGGTAGGCAGTTTCGCTCCAAATTCACCTCATTATAGAAATACACAGGTTGCTTACTTGGCGGGTCATTTGTGTAGCGCTTGTTCACTAGTAGTTCACTATATAGGGAATAGGGCTCTGGTCTATAGTAGTACCACTATATAGGGAATAGGGCTCTGGTCTATAGTAGTACCACTACATAGGGAATAGGGCTCTGGTCTATAGTAGTACCACTATATAGGGAATAGGGCTCTGGTCTATAGTAGTACCACTATATAGGGAATAGGGCTCTGGTCTATAGTAGTACCACTATATAGGGAATAGGGCTCTGGTCTATAGTAGTACCACTATATAGGGAATAGGGCTCTGGTCTATAGTAGTACCACTATATAGGGAATAGGGCTCTGGTCTATAGTAGTACCACTATATAGGGAATAGGGCTCTGGTCTATAGTAGTACCACTATATAGGGAATAGGGCTCTGGTCTATAGTAGTACCACTATATAGGGAATAGGGCTCTGGTCTATAGTAGTACCACTATATAGGGAATAGGGCTCTGGTCTATAGTAGTACCACTATATAGGGAATAGGGCTCTGGTCTATAGTAGTACCACTATATAGGGAATAGGGCTCTGGTCTATAGTAGTACCACTATATAGGGAATAGGGCTCTGGTCTATAGTAGTACCACTATATAGGGAATAGGGCTCTGGTCTATAGTAGTACCACTATATAGGGAATAGGGCTCTGGTCTATAGTAGTACCACTATATAGGGAATAGGGCTCTGGTCTATAGTAGTACCACTATATAGGGAATAGGGCTCTGGTCTATAGTAGTACCACTATATAGGGAATAGGGCTCTGGTCTATAGTAGTACCACTATATAGGGAATAGGGCTCTGGTCTATAGTAGTACTACTATATAGGGAATAGGGCTCTGGTCTATAGTAGTACCACTATATAGGGAATAGGGCTCTGGTCTATAGTAGTACCACTATATAGGGAATAGGGCTCTGGTCTATAGTAGTACCACTATATAGGGAATAGGGCTCTGGTCTATAGTAGTGCCACTATATAGGGAATAGGGCTCTGGTCTATAGTAGTACCACTATATAGGGAATAGGGCTCTGGTCTATAGTAGTACCACTATATAGGGAATAGGGCTCTGGTCTATAGTAGTACCACTATATAGGGAATAGGGCTCTGGTCTATAGTAGTACCACTATATAGGGAATAGGGCTCTGGTCTATAGTAGTACCACTATATAGGGAATAGGGCTCTGGTCTATAGTAGTACCACTATATAGGGAATAGGGCTCTGGTCTATAGTAGTACCACTATATAGGGAATAGGGCTCTGGTCTATAGTAGTACTACTATATAGGGAATAGGGCTCTGGTCTATAGTAGTACCACTATATAGGGAATAGGGCTCTGGTCTATAGTAGTACCACTATATAGGGAATAGGGCTCTGGTCTATAGTAGTACCACTATATAGGGAATAGGGCTCTGGTCTATAGTAGTGCCACTATATAGGGAATAGGGCTCTGGTCTATAGTAGTACCACTATATAGGGAATAGGGCTCTGGTCTATAGTAGTACCACTATATAGGGAATAGGGCTCTGGTCTATAGTAGTACCACTATATAGGGAATAGGGCTCTGGTCTATAGTAGTACCACTATATAGGGAATAGGGCTCTGGTCTATAGTAGTACCACAATATAGGGAATAGGGCTCTGGTCTATAGTAGTACCACTACATAGGGAATAGGGCTCTGGTCTATAGTAGTACCACTATATAGGGAATAGGGCCCTGGTCACTAGTAGTTCACTATATAGGGAATAGGGCTCTGTTCACTAGTACTGCACTATAGAGGGAATAGGGCTGTGGTCAGTAGTTGTTCACTATATAGGGAATAGGGCCCTGGTCTATAGTAGTGCACTATATAGGGAATAGGACCCTGGTCTATATTAGTACCACTATACAGGGAATAGGGCTCTGGTCACTAGTAGTTCACTATATAGGTAATAGGGCTCTGGTCTAAAGTGGTGACCTATATAGGGAGTAGGGTGCCATAGAGATAGAGAAAGAACCTCCCTCCCTACAGAACAACAGAACCTCCCTCCCTACAGAACTACAGAACCACAGAACCACAGAACCAAAGAACCACAGCACCTCCCTACAGGCACCAATGACAGAAACATAGAAACTCCCTCCCTACAGACATCAACCACAGAACCACAGAAAAAGAGAGAGAACGGCAAATCCTGAGGAGAATGAAACTCTGTTCCTGGTTCAGTAACCACATGGAGAATGAAACTGTTCCTGGTTCAGTAACCATGGAGAATGAAACTCTGTTCCTGGTTCAGTAACCACATGGAGAATGAAACTGTTCCTGGTTCAGTAACCATGGAGAATGAAACTGTTCCTGGTTCAGTAACCATGGAGAATGAAACTCTGTTCCTGGTTCAGTAACCATGGAGAATGAAACTCTGTTCCTGGTTCAGTAACCACATGGAGAATGAAACTGTTCCTGGTTCAGTAACCATGGAGAATGAAACTCTGTTCCTGGTTCAGTAACCATGGAGAATGAAACTCTGTTCCTGGTTCAGTAACCACATGGAGAATGAAACTCTGTTCCTGGTTCAGTAACCATGGAGAATGAAACTCTGTTCCTGGTTCAGTAACCACATGGAGAATGAAACTCTGTTCCTGGTTCAGTAACCATGGAGAATGAAACTCTGTTCCTGGTTCAGTAACCACATGGAGAATGAAACTCTGTTCCTGGTTCAGTAACCATGGAGAATGAAACTCTGTTCCTGGTTCAGTAACCATGGAGAATGAAACTCTGTTCCTGGTTCAGTAACCATGGAGAATGAAACTCTGTTCCTGGTTCAGTAACCACATGGAGAATGAAACTCTGTTCCTGGTTCAGTAACCATGGAGAATGAAACTCTGTTCCTGGTTCAGTAACCATGGAGAATGAAACTCTGTTCCTGGTTCAGTAACCATGGAGAATGAAACTCTGTTCCTGGTTCAGTAACCATGGAGAATGAAACTCTGTTCCTGGTTCAGTAACCATGGAGAATGAAACTCTGTTCCTGGTTCAGTAACCATGGAGAATGAAACTCTGTTCCTGGTTCAGTAACCACATGGAGAATGAAACTCTGTTCCTGGTTCAGTAACCATGGAGAATGAAACTCTGTTCCTGGTTCAGTAACCACATGGAGAATGAAACTCTGTTCCTGGTTCAGTAACCACATGGAGAATGAAACTCTGTTCCTGGTTCAGTAACCATGGAGAATGAAACTCTGTTCCTGGTTCAGTAACCATGGAGAATGAAACTCTGTTCCTGGTTCAGTAACCACATGGAGAATGAAACTCTGTTCCTGGTTCAGTAACCATGGAGAATGAAACTCTGTTCCTGGTTCAGTAACCATGGAGAATGAAACTCTGTTCCTGGTTCAGTAACCATGGAGAATGAAACTCTGTTCCTGGTTCAGTAACCATGGAGAATGAAACTCTGTTCCTGGTTCAGTAACCACATGGAGAATGAAACTCTGTTCCTGGTTCAGTAACCACATGGAGAATGAAACTCTGTTCCTGGTTCAGTAACCACATGGAGAATGAAACTCTGTTCCTGGTTCAGTAACCACATGGAGAATGAAACTCTGTTCCTGGTTCAGTAACCATGGAGAATGAAACTCTGTTCCTGGTTCAGTAACCACATGGAGAATGAAACTCTGTTCCTGGTTCAGTAACCATGGAGAATGAAACTCTGTTCCTGGTTCAGTAACCATGGAGAATGAAACTCTGTTCCTGGTTCAGTAACCACATGGAGAATGAAACTCTGTTCCTGGTTCAGTAACCATGAAGAATGAAACTCTGTTCCTGGTTCAGTAACCATGGAGAATGAAACTCTGTTCCTGGTTCAGTAACCACATGGAGAATGAAACTCTGTTCCTGGTTCAGTAACCACATGGAGAATGAAACTCTGTTCCTGGTTCAGTAACCACATGGAGAATGAAACTCTGTTCCTGGTTCAGTAACCACATGGAGAATGAAACTCTGTTCCTGGTTCAGTAACCATGGAGAATGAAACTCTGTTCCTGGTTCAGTAACCACATGGAGAATGAAACTCTGTTCCTGGTTCAGTAACCATGGAGAATGAAACTCTGTTCCTGGTTCAGTAACCATGGAGAATGAAACTCTGTTCCTGGTTCAGTAACCACATGGAGAATGAAACTCTGTTCCTGGTTCAGTAACCATGAAGAATGAAACTCTGTTCCTGGTTCAGTAACCATGGAGAATGAAACTCTGTTCCTGGTTCAGTAACCATGGAGAATGAAACTCTGTTCCTGGTTCAGTAACCACATGGAGAATGAAACTCTGTTCCTGGTTCAGTAACCATGGAGAATGAAACTCTGTTCCTGGTTCAGTAACCATGGAGAATGAAACTCTGTTCCTGGTTCAGTAACCACATGGAGAATGAAACTCTGTTCCTGGTTCAGTAACCATGGAGAATGAAACTCTTTTCCTGGTTCAGTAACCATGGAGAATGAAACTCTGTTCCTGGTTCAGTAACCATGGAGAATGAAACTCTGTTCCTGGTTCAGTAACCATGGAGAATGAAACTCTGTTCCTGGTTCAGTAACCACATGGAGAATGAAACTCTGTTCCTGGTTCAGTAACCACATGGAGAATGAAACTCTGTTCCTGGTTCAGTAACCACATGGAGAATGAAACTCTGTTCCTGGTTCAGTAACCACATGGAGAATGAAACTCTGTTCCTGGTTCAGTAACCACATGGAGAATGAAACTCTGTTCCTGGTTCAGTAACCATGGAGAATGAAACTCTGTTCCTGGTTCAGTAACCACATGGAGAATGAAACTCTGTTCCTGGTTCAGTAACCATGGAGAATGAAACTCTGTTCCTGGTTCAGTAACCATGGAGAATGAAACTCTGTTCCTGGTTCAGTAACCACATGGAGAATGAAACTCTGTTCCTGGTTCAGTAACCATGAAGAATGAAACTCTGTTCCTGGTTCAGTAACCATGGAGAATGAAACTCTGTTCCTGGTTCAGTAACCATGGAGAATGAAACTCTGTTCCTGGTTCAGTAACCACATGGAGAATGAAACTCTGTTCCTGGTTCAGTAACCACATGGAGAATGAAACTCTGTTCCTGGTTCAGTAACCACATGGAGAATGAAACTCTGTTCCTGGTTCAGTAACCACATGGAGAATGAAACTCTGTTCCTGGTTCAGTAACCACATGGAGAATGAAACTCTGTTCCTGGTTCAGTAACCACATGGAGAATGAAACTCTGTTCCTGGTTCAGTAACCATGGAGAATGAAACTCTGTTCCTGGTTCAGTAACCATGGAGAATTAAACTCTGTTCCTGGTTCAGTAACCATGGAGAATGAAACTCTGTTCCTGGTTCAGTAACCATGGAGAATGAAACTCTGTTCCTGGTTCAGTAACCATGGAGAATGAAACTCTGTTCCTGGTTGAGTAACCATGGAGAATGAAACTCTGTTCCTGGTTCAGTAACCATGGAGAATGAAACTCTGTTCCTGGTTCAGTAACCATGGAGAATGAAACTCTGTTCCTGGTTCAGTAACCACATGGAGAATGAAACTCTGTTCCTGGTTCAGTAACCACATGGAGAATGAAACTCTGTTCCTGGTTCAGTAACCACATGGAGAATGAAACTCTGTTCCTGGTTCAGTAACCATTGAGAATGAAACTCTGTTCCTGGTTCAGTAACCACATGGAGAATGAAACTCTGTTCCTGGTTCAGTAACCATGGAGAATGAAACTCTGTTCCTGGTTCAGTAACCATGGAGAATGAAACTCTGTTCCTGGTTCAGTAACCACATGGAGAATGAAACTCTGTTCCTGGTTCAGTAACCATGAAGAATGAAACTCTGTTCCTGGTTCAGTAACCATGGAGAATGAAACTCTGTTCCTGGTTCAGTAAACACATGGAGAATGAAACTCTGTTCCTGGTTCAGTAACCATGGAGAATGAAACTCTGTTCCTGGTTCAGTAACCATGGAGAATGAAACTCTGTTCCTGGTTCAGTAACCACATGGAGAATGAAACTCTGTTCCTGGTTCAGTAACCACATGGAGAATGAAACTCTGTTCCTGGTTCAGTAACCACATGGAGAATGAAACTCTGTTCCTGGTTCAGTAACCACATGGAGAATGAAACTCTGTTCCTGGTTCAGTAACCATGGAGAATGAAACTCTGTTCCTGGTTCAGTAACCACATGGAGAATGAAACTCTGTTCCTGGTTCAGTAACCATGGAGAATGAAACTCTGTTCCTGGTTCAGTAACCACATGGAGAATGAAACTCTGTTCCTGGTTCAGTAACCATGAAGAATGAAACTCTGTTCCTGGTTCAGTAACCATGGAGAATGAAACTCTGTTCCTGGTTCAGTAACCACATGGAGAATGAAACTCTGTTCCTGGTTCAGTAACCATGGAGAATGAAACTCTGTTCCTGGTTCAGTAACCATGGAGAATGAAACTCTGTTCCTGGTTCAGTAACCACATGGAGAATGAAACTCTGTTCCTGGTTCAGTAACCACATGGAGAATGAAACTCTGTTCCTGGTTCAGTAACCATGGAGAATGAAACTCTGTTCCTGGTTCAGTAACCATGGAGAATGAAACTCTGTTCCTGGTTCAGTAACCATGGAGAATGAAACTCTGTTCCTGGTTCAGTAACCACATGGAGAATGAAACTCTGTTCCTGGTTCAGTAACCACATGGAGAATGAAACTCTGTTCCTGGTTCAGTAACCACATGGAGAATGAAACTCTGTTCCTGGTTCAGTAACCACATGGAGAATGAAACTCTGTTCCTGGTTCAGTAACCACATGGAGAATGAAACTCTGTTCCTGGTTCAGTAACCACATGGAGAATGAAACTCTGTTCCTGGTTCAGTAACCATGGAGAATGAAACTCTGTTCCTGGTTCAGTAACCATGGAGAATGAAACTCTGTTCCTGGTTCAGTAACCACATGGAGAATGAAACTCTGTTCCTGGTTCAGTAACCACATGGAGAATGAAACTCTGTTCCTGGTTCCGTAACCATGGAGAATGAAACTCTGTTCCTGGTTCAGTAACCATGGAGAATGAAACTCTGTTCCTGGTTCAGTAACCACATGGAGAATGAAACTCTGTTCCTGGTTCAGTAACCACATGGAGAATGAAACTCTGTTCCTGGTTCAGTAACCACATGGAGAATGAAACTCTGTTCCTGGTTCAGTAACCACATGGAGAATGAAACTCTGTTCCTGGTTCAGTAACCATGGAGAAAGAAACTCTGTTCCTGGTTCAGTAACCACATGGAGAATGAATCTCTGTTCCTGGTTCAGTAACCATGGAGAATGAAACTCTGTTCCTGGTTCAGTAACCATGGAGAATGAAACTCTGTTCCTGGTTCAGTAACCATGGAGAATGAAACTCTGTTCCTGGTTCAGTAACCACATGGAGAATGAAACTCTGTTCCTGGTTCCGTAACCATGGAGAATGAAACTCTGTTCCTGGTTCAGTAACCATGGAGAATGAAACTCTGTTCCTGGTTCAGTAACCATGGAGAATGAAACTCTGTTCCTGGTTCAGTAACCACATGGAGAATGAAACTCTGTTCCTGGTTCAGTAACCACATGGAGAATGAAACTCTGTTCCTGGTTCAGTAACCATGGAGAATGAAACTCTGTTCCTGGTTCAGTAACCATGGAGAATGAAACTCTGTTCCTGGTTCAGTAACCATGGAGAATGAAACTCTGTTCCTGGTTCAGTAACCATGGAGAATGAAACTCTGTTCCTGGTTCAGTAACCATGGAGAATGAAACTCTGTTCCTGGTTCAGTAACCACATGGAGAATGAAACTCTGTTCCTGGTTCAGTAACCACATGGAGAATGAAACTCTGTTCCTGGTTCAGTAACCATGGAGAATGAAACTCTGTTCCTGGTTCAGTAACCATGGAGAATGAAACTCTGTTCCTGGTTCAGTAACCACATGGAGAATGAAACTCTGTTCCTGGTTCAGTAACCACATGGAGAATGAAACTCTGTTCCTGGTTCCGTAACCATGGAGAATGAAACTCTGTTCCTGGTTCAGTAACCATGGAGAATGAAACTCTGTTCCTGGTTCAGTAACCACATGGAGAATGAAACTCTGTTCCTGGTTCAGTAACCACATGGAGAATGAAACTCTGTTCCTGGTTCAGTAACCACATGGAGAATGAAACTCTGTTCCTGGTTCAGTAACCACATGGAGAATGAAACTCTGTTCCTGGTTCAGTAACCATGGAGAAAGAAACTCTGTTCCTGGTTCAGTAACCACATGGAGAATGAATCTCTGTTCCTGGTTCAGTAACCATGGAGAATGAATCTCTGTTCCTGGTTCAGTAACCACATGGAGAATGAAACTCTGTTCCTGGTTCAGTAACCATGGAGAATGAAACTCTGTTCCTGGTTCAGTAACCATGGAGAATGAAACTCTGTTCCTGGTTCAGTAACCATGGAGAATGAAACTCTGTTCCTGGTTCAGTAACCACATGGAGAATGAAACTCTGTTCCTGGTTCCGTAACCATGGAGAATGAAACTCTGTTCCTGGTTCAGTAACCATGGAGAATGAAACTCTGTTCCTGGTTCAGTAACCATGGAGAATGAAACTCTGTTCCTGGTTCAGTAACCACATGGAGAATGAAACTCTGTTCCTGGTTCAGTAACCACATGGAGAATGAAACTCTGTTCCTGGTTCAGTAACCATGGAGAATGAAACTCTGTTCCTGGTTCAGTAACCATGGAGAATGAAACTCTGTTCCTGGTTCAGTAACCATGGAGAATGAAACTCTGTTCCTGGTTCAGTAACCATGGAGAATGAAACTCTGTTCCTGGTTCAGTAACCATGGAGAATGAAACTCTGTTCCTGGTTCAGTAACCATGGAGAATGAAACTCTGTTCCTCGTTCAGTAACCATGGAGAATGAAACTCTGTTCCTGGTTCAGTAACCACATGGAGAATGAAACTCTGTTCCTGGTTCAGTAACCACATGGAGAATGAAACTCTGTTCCTGGTTCAGTAACCATGGAGAATGAAACTCTGTTCCTGGTTCAGTAACCACATGGAGAATGAAACTCTGTTCCTGGTTCAGTAACCACATGGAGAATGAAACTCTGTTCCTGGTTCAGTAACCATGGAGAATGAAACTCTGTTCCTGGTTCAGTAACCATGGAGATGAAACTCTGTTCCTGGTTCAGTAACCACATGGAGAATGAAACTCTGTTCCTGGTTCAGTAACCACATGGAGAATGAAACTCTGTTCCTGGTTCAGTAACCATGGAGAATGAAACTCTGTTCCTGGTTCAGTAACCACATGGAGAATGAAACTCTGTTCCTGGTTCCGTAACCATGGAGAATGAAACTCTGTTCCTGGTTCAGTAACCATGGAGAATGAAACTCTGTTCCTGGTTCAGTAACCACATGGAGAATGAAACTCTGTTCCTGGTTCAGTAACCACATGGAGAATGAAACTCTGTTCCTGGTTCAGTAACCACATGGAGAATGAAACTCTGTTCCTGGTTCAGTAACCACATGGAGAATGAAACTCTGTTCCTGGTTCAGTAACCATGGAGAAAGAAACTCTGTTCCTGGTTCAGTAACCACATGGAGAATGAATCTCTGTTCCTGGTTCAGTAACCATGGAGAATTAATCTCTGTTCCTGGTTCAGTAACCACATGGAGAATGAAACTCTGTTCCTGGTTCAGTAACCATGGAGAATGAAACTCTGTTCCTGGTTCAGTAACCATGGAGAATGAAACTCTGTTCCTGGTTCAGTAACCATGGAGAATGAAACTCTGTTCCTGGTTCAGTAACCACATGGAGAATGAAACTCTGTTCCTGGTTCCGTAACCATGGAGAATGAAACTCTGTTCCTGGTTCAGTAACCATGGAGAATGAAACTCTGTTCCTGGTTCAGTAACCATGGAGAATGAAACTCTGTTCCTGGTTCAGTAACCACATGGAGAATGAAACTCTGTTCCTGGTTCAGTAACCACATGGAGAATGAAACTCTGTTCCTGGTTCAGTAACCATGGAGAATGAAACTCTGTTCCTGGTTCAGTAACCATGGAGAATGAAACTCTGTTCCTGGTTCAGTAACCATGGAGAATGAAACTCTGTTCCTGGTTCAGTAACCATGGAGAATGAAACTCTGTTCCTGGTTCAGTAACCATGGAGAATGAAACTCTGTTCCTGGTTCAGTAACCATGGAGAATGAAACTCTGTTCCTCGTTCAGTAACCATGGAGAATGAAACTCTGTTCCTGGTTCAGTAACCACATGGAGAATGAAACTCTGTTCCTGGTTCAGTAACCACATGGAGAATGAAACTCTGTTCCTGGTTCAGTAACCATGGAGAATGAAACTCTGTTCCTGGTTCAGTAACCACATGGAGAATGAAACTCTGTTCCTGGTTCAGTAACCACATGGAGAATGAAACTCTGTTCCTGGTTCAGTAACCATGGAGAATGAAACTCTGTTCCTGGTTCAGTAACCATGGAGATGAAACTCTGTTCCTGGTTCAGTAACCACATGGAGAATGAAACTCTGTTCCTGGTTCAGTAACCACATGGAGAATGAAACTCTGTTCCTGGTTCAGTAACCATGGAGAATGAAACTCTGTTCCTGGTTCAGTAACCACATGGAGAATGAAACTCTGTTCCTGGTTCAGTAACCACATGGAGAATGAAACTCTGTTCCTGGTTCAGTAACCATGGAGAATGAAACTCTGTTCCTGGTTCAGTAACCACATGGAGAATGAAACTCTGTTCCTGGTTCAGTAACCACATGGAGAATGAAACTCTGTTCCTGGTTCAGTAACCATGGAGAATGAAACTCTGTTCCTGGTTCAGTAACCACATGGAGAATGAAACTCTGTTCCTGGTTCAGTAACCATGGAGAATGAAACTCTGTTCCTGGTTCAGTAACCACATGGAGAATGAAACTCTGTTCCTGGTTCAGTAACCACATGGAGAATGAAACTCTGTTCCTGGTTCAGTAACCACATGGAGAATGAAACTCTGTTCCTGGTTCAGTAACCACATGGAGAATGAAACTCTGTTCCTGGTTCAGTAACCATGGAGAATGAAACTCTGTTCCTGGTTCAGTAACCATGGAGAATGAAACTCTGTTCCTGGTTCAGTAACCACATGGAGAATGAAACTCTGTTCCTGGTTCAGTAACCACATGGAGAATGAAACTCTGTTCCTGGTTCAGTAACCATGGAGAATGAAACTCTGTTCCTGGTTCAGTAACCACATGGAGAATGAAACTCTGTTCCTGGTTCAGTAACCACATGGAGAATGAAACTCTGTTCCTGGTTCAGTAACCATGGAGATGAAACTCTGTTCCTGGTTCAGTAACCACATGGAGATGTATTGAATCTCTTTACTTCCTGTTGATTTATCACTTCAATTATCACATTTTCTCATTCGTTCTCTTCTCTTTTTTTCTCTCTCAGGAAACGAACGCATTTTATCCTCCAATATTTTCATTATTCTCCAAATCCAAATGTTCAATTTTCCGCCCTGGAGTCAAAACCATTTATCTGTGTAATCTGAGAGTGAGGTGTGTGTGTGTGTGTGTGTGTGTGTGTGTGTGTGTGTGAAATTAATTTAGATTAAGTGACGGAGTGTGATTCTGAAGATTTGAGAGACACTGAAACACAATCCACTGGAGGCTAAAACAGCCATCACAGATAGAGAGAGGTGGAGGGGGGAGGAAGGGGAGGAATGGGGAGAGGGGGGAGGAAGGGGAAGTGGAGGGGGAAGGTGGAAGGGGGAGGAAGGGGAGGAAGGGGGAGAGGGGGGAGGAAGGGGAGGTGGAGGGGGGAGGAAGGGGAGGAATGGGGAGAGGGGGGAGGAAGGGGAGGAATGGGGAGAGGGGGGAGGTGGAGGAATGGGGAGAGGGCGGAGGTGGAGAGGGAGGTGGGAGGAAGGGGGAGAGGGGGGAGGTGGCGGGGGGAGGAAGGGAAGGAATGGGGAGAGGGGGGAGGTGGAGGAATGGGGAGAGTGGGGAGGTGGAGGGGGGAGGAAGGGGAGGAATTGGGAGAGGGGGAGGGGGAGGGGGAGGGGGGAGGAAGGGGAGGAAGGGGGAGAGTGGGGAGGTGGAGGGGGGAGGAAGGGGAGGAATGGGGAGAGGGGTGAGGGGTGAGGTGGAGGGGGAGTGCGGGAGGGAGGGGAGGAATGGGGAGAGGGAAAGAGGGAGATGAAGAGGAGGGGAGAGAGCAAGGGGGAGAGGAGGAGGAAGGGTGGAGAGGAAGAGAAAGGAAGGAAGGAAGGAAGGAAGGAAGGAAGGAAGGAAGGAAGGAAGGAAGGAAGGAAGGAAGGAAGGAAGGAAGGAAGGAAGGTGGAGGGGTGAAGGGAGAAGAGGGGAGGAAGGGAGGGAGGGAGGGAAAGCGGAAGAGGAGAGGAGGGGAGAGAGCAAGGGGGAGAGGAGGAGGAAGGGGGAGAGCAAGAGGAAGGAAGGGAGGGATGGGGAGAGAGAAAGAGAAAGAGAGAGTGGAAGGGGGGAGAGACAGAGTGGGGGGGGCTTGTAAGGGTGACATAGAGTTATCATGAACAACTATTAAGGTGGTTATTAGCAGCTATAAAGGCTGACTTACCCAGGTTATGAGCAGAGAGAGGTCCTGACTGACCCGGAGGCTGCTGGACTTTAGTCCTGATGATCCTACAAGAGAATACAAACCACGTAAGAGATTGTGGGGTGTGTGTGTGTGTGTGTGTGTGTGTGTGTGTGTGTGTGTGTGTAAAGTGGCTGAGGCAGGCTGACATGGCAGAGGGGCCTTACACTTCCTGCTTGGCTGCTCATGCAAGTCCTCTCTTCCCTTTTCTCTCTGCCATTCTCCCTCCTTAAACCCTCTCTCTTTCTGTGTCTCTTTCTGTCTCTCTCTCTCTCTCTTCTCAGGGGAAAGAAACAGTTGTCATCGTATCATGGTGTTGCACTACTGAGCTGAAGCTGAGCTACTGAGCTCCGTCCTCACTACCCCTCTCTGTCCTCACTACCCCTCTCTGTCCTCACTACCCCTCTCTGTCCTCACTACCCCTCTCTGTCCTCACTACCCCTCTCTGTCCTCACTACCCCTCTCTGTCCTCACTACCCCTCTCTGTCCTCACTACCCCTCTCTGTCCTCACTACCCCTCTCTGTCCTCACTACCCCTCTCTGTCCTCACTACCCCTCTCTGTCCTCACTACCCCTCTCTGTCCTCACTACCCCTCTCTGTCCTCACTACCCCTCTCTGTCCTCACTACCCCTCTCTGTCCTCACTACCCCTCTTTGTCCTCACTACCCCTCTCTGTCCTCACTACCCCTCTCTGTCCTCACTACCCCTCTCTGTCCTCACTACCCATCTCTGTCCCTACACCCCCCCCCCCCCCACCCTGACCCCTACCCCCCCACACACTCTGCTACGTACCTGTTGATAGAGCTGACACTGGGAACACTGTCGTTGTCACACACTCTCTCAGCCAATAGTCTGTCTCGTATCTCCCAGGCGAACATGGTGGGGTTTTGGCGTTTGTAGTCGGCGATCTTATCCACCACTTTGGGTGTAGCAACCTTTGGTTTGGATCCTCCAATCACCCCGGGACGGATACTTCCTGTCTCATAGTACCTGAGGGCAGAGGGGACACACGGATTGGTCAACAGCTGTGGTTGGACCTGTCAATCAAAAGGAGAAGGACAAGCTGATTGGTTTAGGAGGGAGGGAGGGAGGGAGGGAGGGAGGGAGAGGAGGGAGGGAGGGAGGGAGGGAGGGAGGGAGGGAGAGAGGGAGGGAGAGGAGGGAGGGAGGGAGGGAGGGAGGGAGGGAGGGAGGGAGGGAGGGAGGGAGGGAGGGAGAGGAGGGAGGGAGAGAGAGGAGGGAGGGAGGGAGGGAGGGGGGGGAGGGAGGGAGGGAGGGAGGGAGGGAGGGAGGGAGAGGAGGGAGGGAGGGAGGGAGGGAGAGGAGGGAGGGAGGGAGGGAGGGAGGGAGGGAGGGAGAGGAGGGAGGGAGGGAGGGAGGGAGGGAGGGAGGGAGGGAGGGAGGGAGGGAGGGAGGGAGGGAGGGAGAGGAGGGAGGGAGGGAGGGAGGGAGGGAGAGGAGGGAGGGAGGGAGAGGAGGGAGGGAGGGAGGGAGGGAGGGAGAGGAGGGAGGGAGGGAGGGAGGGAGGGAGGGAGGGAGGGAGGGAGAGGAGGGAGGGAGGGAGGGAGGGAGGGAGGGAGGGAGGGAGGGAGGGAGGGAGGGAGGGAGGGAGGGAGGGTGGAAGAGGGCCTCGATGAAACTTTAAACTATTTTTACGTTTGAAACAAGAGACGAGAGGAGTCTTCTGTTGTCTTGACCAAGAGTTCTGGTACCTCCCCCGTCTCCCTCTCTCCCCCCTCTCTCCTCCTCTCTTCCCCTCTCTGTTGTCTTGACCAAGAGTTCTGGTACCCCGTCTCCCTCTCTCCCCCCTCTCTTCCCCTCTCTCCCCCTCCCTTCCCCTCTCTCCCCCTCTCTTCCCCTCTCTCCCCCTCTCTCCCCCCCTCTTCCCCTCTCTCCCCCTCTCTCCCCCTCTCTTCCCCTCTCTCCCCCTCTC